>NW_027516099.1:0-65685 GCF_048772815.1 Callospermophilus lateralis
ACCATGTTGGATTTAGAGTTCCAAAATCATCTATCTATATACGAGAGAACAGTGGGAAACCTAAATATAAAAACTGCTACTGTAGACGAACGCTTCAACCTAGAAGAACAAAATTTGGTGAGCCAAGTGGGATTTGTGTACTGATCATTACCACCAAGTATCATCAAGATTGGGTGAAAAATATTTGCTGGTATTTCCTAAACTCGTAATTTCTAAGAAGCTTGGCAACCCCTCTCCATGAAAGTGCTTTTCAACAGTCTGTGCCTAGGGCTACTTGAAGAGGAAACAAACCATAGAGACAAACTGAGAACTCCTTTATTTTGTCAAGTTTCAAAGAGCTACTACAAACCATGTTTGATTTAGAGTTCCAAATTCATCTATCTATATATGAGAGAACAGAGGGAAACCTAACTATAAAAACTGCTACTGTAGACGAAAGCGTAAAACTAGAAGAACAAAATTTGGTGATCCAAGTGGGATTTGTGTACTGATCATTACCACCAAGTATCATCAATATTGGGTGAAAAAATATTTGCTGGTATTCGGAAATTCGTAATTTCTTAGAAGCATGGCAACCCCTCTCAATGAAAGTGCTTTTCCACAGTCTGTGCCTAGGGCTACTTGAAGAGGACACAAACCAAAGAGACAAAACTGAGAACTCCTTTATTTTATCAAGTTTCAAAGAGCTACTACAAACCATATTGGATTTAGAGTTCCAAATTCATCTATCTATATATGAGAGAACAGAGGGAAACCTAACTATAAAAACTGCTACTGTAGACGAACGCATCAACCTAGAAGAACAAAATTTGGTGAGCCAAGTGGGATTTGTGTACTGATCATTACCACCAAGTATCATCAAGTTTGGGTAAAAAATATTTTCTGGTATTTCGGAAACTAGTTATTTCTTAGAAGCTTGGCAACCCCTCTCAATGAAAGTGCTTTTCCACAGTCTGTGCCTAGGGCTACTGGTAGAGGAAACAAACCATAGAGACAAAACTGAGAACTCCTTTATTTTTTCAAGTTTCAAGGAGCTACGACAAACCATGTTGGATTTAGAGTTCCAAATTCATCTATCTATATATGAGAGAACAGAGGGAAACCTAACTATAAAAACTGCTACTGTAGACGAAAGCGTAAAACTAGAAGAACAAAATTTGGTGATCCAAGTGGGATTTGTGTACTGATCATTACCACCAAGTATCATCAAGTTTGGGTGAAAAAATATTTGCTGGCATTTCGGAAACTCGTTATTTCTTAGAAGCTTCTCAACCCATCTCAATGAAAGTACATTTCCACAGTCTGTGCCTAGGGCTACTTGAAGAGGAAACAAACCATAGAGACAAAACTGAGAACTCCTTCATTTTGTCAAGTTTCAATGAGCTACTACAAACCATGTTGGATTTAGAGTTCCAAAATCATCTATCTATATAGGAGAGAACAGAGGGAAACCTAAATATAAAAACTGCTACTGTAGACGAACGCTTCAACCTAGAAGAACAAAATTTGGTGAGCCAAGTGGGATTTGTGTACTGATCATTACCACAAAGTATCAACTAGATTGTGTGAACAAATATTTGCTGGTATTTCGGAAACTCGTTATTTCTTAGAAGCTTGGCAACCCCTCTCAATGAGAGTGCTTTTCCACAGTCTGTGTCTAGGGCTACCGGAAGAGGAAACAAACAATAGAGACAAAACTGAGAACTCCTTTATTTTGTCAAGTTTCAAAGAGCTACTATAAACCATGTTGGATTTAGAGTTCCAAATTCATCTATTTATATAGGAGAGAATGGAGGGAAACAAAATATAAAAACCGCTACTGTAGACGAACGCTTCAACCTAGAAGAACAAAATTTGGTGAGCCAAGTGGGATTTGTGTCCTGATCATTACCCCCAAGTATCATCAAGATTGGGTGAACAAATATTTGCTGGTATTTCGGAAACTCGTTATTTCTTAGAAGCTTCTCAACCCATCTCAATGAAAGTGCTTTTCCACAGTCTGTGTCTAGGGCTACTTGAAGAGGAAACAAACCATAGAGACAAAACTGAGAACTCCTTTATTTTATCAAGGTTCAATTAGCTACTACAAACCATGTTGGATTTAGAGTTCCAAATTCATCTATCTATATATGAGAGAACAGAGGGAAACCTAAGTATAAAAGCTGCTACTGTAGACGAACGCATCAACCTAGAAGAACAAAATTTGGGGAGCCAAGTGGGATTTGTGTACTGATCATTACCACCATGTATCATCAAGATTGGGTGAAAAAATCTTTGCTGGTATTTTGGAAACTGGTAATTTCTTAGAAACTTGGCAACCCATCTCAGTGAAAGTGCTTTCCACAGTCTGTGCCTAGGGCTACTTGAAGAGGGAACAAACCATAAAGACAAAACTGAGAACTCCTTTATTTTATAAACTTTCAAGGAGCTACTACAATCCATGTTGGATTTAGAGTTCCAAATTCATCTATCTATATATGAGAGAACAGAGGGAAACCTAAACATAACAACTGCTACTGTAGACGAACGCATCAACCTAGAAGAACAAAATTTGGTGAGCCAAGTGGGAATTGTGTACTGATCATTACCACCAAGTATCATCAAGATTGGGTGAAAAAATATTTGCTGGTATTTTGGAATCTCGTTATTTCTTAGAAGTTTGGAAAACCCATCTCAGTGAAAGTGCTTTCCACAGTCTGTGCCTAGGACTATTGAAGAGGAAACAAACCATAGAGACAAAACTGAGAACTTTTCTATTTTATCAAGTTTCAAAGAGCTACTACAAACCATGTTGGATTTAGAGTTAAAATTCTTCATCTATATAGTAGAGAACAGAGGGAAACCTAAATATAAAAACTGCTACTGTAGACGAACGCTTCAAACTAGAAGAACAAAAATTGGTGAGCCAAGTGGGATTTGTGTACTGATCATTACCACCAAGTATCATCAAGTTTGGGTGAAAAAATATTTGCTGGTATTTCGGAAACTCGTTATTTCTTAGAAGCCTCTCATCCCATCTCAATGAAAGTACATTTCCACAGTCTGTGCCTAGGGCTACTTGAAGAGGAAACAAACCATAGAGACAAAAACTGAGAACTCCTTCATTTTGTCAAGTTTCAAAGAGCTACTACAAACCATGTTGGATTTAGAGTTCCAAAATCATCTATCTATATACGAGAGAACAGTGGGAAACCTAAATATAAAAACTGCTACTGTAGACGAACGCTTCAACCTAGAAGAACAAAATTTGGTGAGCCAAGTGGAATTTGTGTACTGATCTTTACCACCAAGTATCATCAAGATTGGGTGAAAAATATTTGCTGGTATTTCGGAAACTCGTAATTTCTAAGAAGCTTGGCAACCCCTCTCCATGAAAGTGCTTTTCAACAGTCTGTGCCTAGGGCTACTTGAAGAGGAAACAAACCATAGAGACAAACTGAGAACTCCTTTATTTTGTCAAGTTTCAAAGAGCTACTACAAACCATGTTTGATTTAGAGTTCCAAATTCATCTATCTATATATGAGAGAACAGAGGGAAACCTAACTATAAAAACTGCTACTGTAGACGAACGCGTAAAACTAGAAGAACAAAATTTGGTGATCCAAGTGGGATTTGTGTACTGATCATTACCACCAAGTATCATCAATATTGGGTGAAAAAATATTTGCTGGTATTCGGAAATTCGTAATTTCTTAGAAGCATGGCAACCCCTCTCAATGAAAGTGCTTTTCCACAGTCTGTGCCTAGGGCTACTTGAAGAGGACACAAACCAAAGAGACAAAACTGAGAACTCCTTTATTTTATCAAGTTTCAAAGAGCTACTACAAACCATATTGGATTTAGAGTTCCAAATTCATCTATCTATATATGAGAGAACAGAGGGAAACCTAACTATAAAAACTGCTACTGTAGACGAACGCATCAACCTAGAAGAACAAAATTTGGTGAGCCAAGTGGGATTTGTGTACTGATCATTACCACCAAGTATCATCAAGATTGGGTGAAAAAATATTTGCTGGTATTTTGGGAACTCGTTATTTCTCAGAAGCTTGGCAACCCATCTCAGTGAAAGTGCTTTCCACAGTCTGTGCCTAGGAGTACTTGAAGAGGAAACAAACCATATAGACAAAACTGAGAACTTTTCTATTTTATCAAGTTTCAAAGAGTTACTACAAACCATGTTGGATTTAGAGTTCCAAATTCATCTATCTATATATGAGAGAACAGAGGGAAACCTCACTATAAAAACTGCTACTGTAGACGAATGCATCAACCTAGAAGAATAAAATTTGGTGAGCCAAGTGGGATTTGTGTACTGATCATTAGCAACAAGTATCATCAAGATTGGGTGAAAAAATATTTGCTGGTATTTCGGAAACTCGTTATTTCTTAGAAGTTGGCAACCCATCTCAGTGAAAGTGCTTTCCACAGTCTGTGCCTAGGACTACTTGAAGAGGAAACAAACCATAGAGACAAAACTGAGAATTTTTATTTTATCAAGTTTCAAAGAGCTACTACAAACCATGTTGGATTTAGAGTTCCAAATTCATCTATCTATATAGGAGAGAACAGAGGGAAACTAAATATAAAAACTGCTACTGTAGATGAAAGCTTCAAACTAGAAGAACAAAATTTGGTGAGCCAAGTGGGATTTGTGTACTGATCATTACCACCAAGTATCATCAAGTTTGGGTGAAAAAATATTTGCTGGTATTTCGGAAACTCGTTATTTCTTAGAAGCTTCTCAACCCATCTCAATGAAAGTACATTTCCACAGTCTGTGTCTAGGGCTACTGGAAGAGGAAACAAACCATAGAGACAAAACTGAGAACTCCTTTATTTTGTCAAGTTTCAAAGAGCTACTATAAACCATGTTGGATTTAGAGTTCCAAATTCATCTATTTATATAGGAGAGAAGAGGGAAACCTAAATATAAAAACTGCTACTGTAGACGAACGCTTCAACCTAGAAGAACAAAATTTGGTGAGCCAAGTGGGATTTGTGTCCTGATCATTACCACCAAGTATCATCAAGATTGGGTGAAAAAATATTTGCTGGTATTTCGGAAACTCGTTATTTCTTAGAAGCTTCTCAACCCATCTCAATGAAAGTACATTTCCACAGTCTGTGCCTAGGGCTACTTGAAGAGGAAACAAACCATAGAGACAAAACTGAGAACTCCTTCATTTTGTCAAGTTTCAAAGAGCTACTACAAACCATGTTGGATTTAGAGTTCCAAAATCATCTATCTATATAGGAGAGAACAGAGGGAAACCTAAATATAAAAACTACTACTGTAGACGAACGCTTCAACCTAGAAGAACAAAATTTGGTGAGCCAAGTGGGATTTGTGTACTGATCATTACCACCAAGTATCATCAAGATTGGGTGAAAAAATATTTGCTGGTATTCGGAAACTCGTTATTTCTTAGAAGCCTCTCATCCCATCTCAATGAAAGTACATTTCCACAGTCTGTGCCTAGGGCTACTTGAAGAGGAAACAAACCATAGAGACAAAACTGAGAACTCCTTCATTTTGTCAAGTTTCAAAGAGCTACTACAAACCATGTTGGATTTAGAGTTCCAAAATCATCTATCTATATACGAGAGAACAGTGGGAAACCTAAATATAAAAACTGCTACTGTAGACGAACGCTTCAACCTAGAAGAACAAAATTTGGTGAGCCAAGTGGGATTTGTGTACTGATCATTACCACCAAGTATTATCAAGATTGGGTGAAAAATATTTGCTGGTATTTCCTAAACTCGTAATTTCTAAGAAGCTTGGCAACCCCTCTCCTTGAAAGTGCTTTTCAACAGTCTGTGCCTAGGGCTACTTGAAGAGGAAACAAACCATAGAGACAAACTGAGAACTCCTTTATTTTGTCAAGTTTCAAAGAGCTACTACAAACCATGTTTGATTTAGAGTTCCAAATTCATCTATCTATATATGAGAGAACAGAGGGAAACCTAACTATAAAAACTGCTACTGTAGACGAAAGCGTAAAACTAGAAGAACAAAATTTGGTGAGCCAAGTGGGATTTGTGTACTGATCATTACCACCAAGTATCATCAAGTTTGGGTGAAAAAATATTTGCTGGTATTTCGGAAACTCGTTATTTCTTAGAAGCTTCTCAACCCATCTCAATGAAAGTACATTTCCACAGTCTGTGTCTAGGGCTACTGGAAGAGGAAACAAACCATAGAGACAAAACTGAGAACTCCTTTATTTTGTCAAGTTTCAAAGAGCTACTATAAACCATGTTGGATTTAGAGTTCCAAATTCATCTATTTATATAGGAGAGAAGAGGGAAACCTAAATATAAAAACTGCTACTGTAGACGAACGCTTCAACCTAGAAGAACAAAATTTGGTGAGCCAAGTGGGATTTGTGTCCTGATCATTACCACCAAGTATCATCAAGATTGGGTGAAAAAATATTTGCTGGTATTTCGGAAACTCGTTATTTCTTAGAAGCTTCTCAACCCATCTCAATGAAAGTACATTTCCACAGTCTGTGCCTAGGGCTACTTGAAGAGGAAACAAACCATAGAGACAAAACTGAGAACTCCTTCATTTTGTCAAGTTTCAAAGAGCTACTACAAACCATGTTGGATTTAGAGTTCCAAAATCATCTATCTATATAGGAGAGAACAGAGGGAAACCTAAATATAAAAACTACTACTGTAGACGAACGCTTCAACCTAGAAGAACAAAATTTGGTGAGCCAAGTGGGATTTGTGTACTGATCATTACCACCAAGTATCATCAAGATTGGGTGAAAAAATATTTGCTGGTATTCGGAAACTCGTTATTTCTTAGAAGCCTCTCATCCCATCTCAATGAAAGTACATTTCCACAGTCTGTGCCTAGGGCTACTTGAAGAGGAAACAAACCATAGAGACAAAACTGAGAACTCCTTCATTTTGTCAAGTTTCAAAGAGCTACTACAAACCATGTTGGATTTAGAGTTCCAAAATCATCTATCTATATACGAGAGAACAGTGGGAAACCTAAATATAAAAACTGCTACTGTAGACGAACGCTTCAACCTAGAAGAACAAAATTTGGTGAGCCAAGTGGGATTTGTGTACTGATCATTACCACCAAGTATTATCAAGATTGGGTGAAAAATATTTGCTGGTATTTCCTAAACTCGTAATTTCTAAGAAGCTTGGCAACCCCTCTCCTTGAAAGTGCTTTTCAACAGTCTGTGCCTAGGGCTACTTGAAGAGGAAACAAACCATAGAGACAAACTGAGAACTCCTTTATTTTGTCAAGTTTCAAAGAGCTACTACAAACCATGTTTGATTTAGAGTTCCAAATTCATCTATCTATATATGAGAGAACAGAGGGAAACCTAACTATAAAAACTGCTACTGTAGACGAAAGCGTAAAACTAGAAGAACAAAATTTGGTGATCCCAAGTGGGATTTGTGTACTGATGATTACCACCAAGTATCATCAATATTGGGTGAAAAAATATTTGCTGGTATTCGGAAATTAGTAATTTCTTAGAAGCATGGCAACCCCTCTCAATGAAAGTGCTTTTCCACAGTCTGTGCCTAGGGCTACTTGAAGAGGACACAAACCAAAGAGACAAAACTGAGAACTCCTTTATTTTATCAAGTTTCAAAGAGCTACTACAAACCATATTGGATTTAGAGTTCCAAATTCATCTATCTATATATGAGAGAACAGAGGGAAACCTAACTATAAAAACTGCTACTGTAGACGAACGCATCAACCTAGAAGAACAAAATTTGGTGAGCCAAGTGGGATTTGTGTACTGATCATTACCACCAAGTATCATCAAGATTGGGTGAAAAAATATTTGCTGGTATTTTGGGAACTCGTTATTTCTCAGAAGCTTGGCAACCCATCTCAGTGAAAGTGCTTTCCACAGTCTGTGCCTAGGAGTACTTGAAGAGGAAACAAACCATATAGACAAAACTGAGAACTTTTCTATTTTATCAAGTTTCAAAGAGTTACTACAAACCATGTTGGATTTAGAGTTCCAAATTCATCTATCTATATATGAGAGAACAGAGGGAAACCTAACTATAAAAACTGCTACTGTAGACGAACGGATCAACCTGAAAGCACAAAATTTGGTGAGCCAAGTGGGATTTGTGTACTGATCATTACCACCAAGTATCATCAAGTTTGGGTAAAAAATATTTTCTGGTATTTCGGAAACTAGTTATTTCTTAGAAGCTTGGCAACCCCTCTCAATGTAAGTGCTTTTCCACAGTCTGTGCCTAGGGCTACTGGTAGAGGAAACAAACCATAGAGACAAAACTGAGAACTCCTTTATTTTTTCAAGTTTCAAGGAGCTACGACAAACCATGTTGGATTTAGAGTTCCAAATTCATCTATCTATATATGAGAGAACAGAGGGAAACCTAAATATAAAAACTGCTACTGTAGACGAAAGCGTAAAACTAGAAGAACAAAATTTGGTGATCCAAGTGGGATTTGTGTACTGATCATTACCACCAAGTATCATCAAGTTTGGGTGAAAAAATATTTGCTGGCATTTCGGAAACTCGTTATTTCTTAGAAGCTTCTCAACCCATCTCAATGAAAGTACATTTCCACAGTCTGTGCCTAGGGTTACTTGAAGAGGAAACAAACCATAGAGACAAAACTGAGAACTCCTTCATTTTGTCAAGTTTCAAAGAGCTACTACAAACCATGTTGGATTTAGAGTTCCAAAATCATCTATCTATATAGGAGAGAACAGAGGGAAACCTAAATATAAAAACTGCTACTGTAGACGAACGCTTCAACCTAGAAGAACAAAATTTGGTGAGCCAAGTGGGATTTGTGTACTGATCATTACCACCAAGTATCAACTAGATTGTGTGAACAAATATTTGCTGGTATTTCGGAAACTCGTTATTTCTTAGAAGCTTGGCAACCCCTCTCAATGAGAGTGCTTTTCCACAGTCTGTGCCTAGGGCTACCGGAAGAGGAAACAAACAATAGAGACAAAACTGAGAACTCCTTTATTTTGTCAAGTTTCAAAGAGCTACTATAAACCATGTTGGATTTAGAGTTCCAAATTCATCTATTTATATAGGAGAGAATGGAGGGAAACAAAATATAAAAACCGCTACTGTAGACGAACGCTTCAACCTAGAAGAACAAAATTTGGTGAGCCAAGTGGGATTTGTGTCCTGATCATTACCCCCAAGTATCATCAAGATTGGGTGAACAAATATTTGCTGGTATTTCGGAAACTCGTTATTTCTTAGAAGCTTCTCAACCCATCTCAATGAAAGTGCTTTTC
Organism: Callospermophilus lateralis; assembly: GCF_048772815.1. NCBI lineage: Eukaryota > Metazoa > Chordata > Mammalia > Rodentia > Sciuridae > Callospermophilus > Callospermophilus lateralis. The sequence continues at coordinate 9,298 of NW_027516099.1, forward strand.
CACAGTCTGTGTCTAGGGCTACTTGAAGAGGAAACAAACCATAGAGACAAAACTGAGAACTCCTTTATTTTATCAAGGTTCAAGGAGCTACTACAAACCATGTTGGATTTAGAGTTCCAAATTCATCTATCTATATATGAGAGAACAGAGGGAAACCTAAGTATAAAAGCTGCTACTGTAGACGAACGCATCAACCTAGAAGAACAAAATTTGGGGAGCCAAGTGGGATTTGTGTACTGATCATTACCACCATGTATCATCAAGATTGGGTGAAAAAATCTTTGCTGGTATTTTGGAAACTGGTAATTTCTTAGAAACTTGGCAACCCATCTCAGTGAAAGTGCTTTCCACAGTCTGTGCCTAGGCTACTTGAAGAGGGAACAAACCATAAAGACAAAACTGAGAACTCCTTTATTTTATAAACTTTCAAGGAGCTACTACAATCCATGTTGGATTTAGAGTTCCAAATTCATCTATCTATATATGAGAGAACAGAGGGAAACCTAAACATAACAACTGCTACTGTAGACGAACGCATCAACCTAGAAGAACAAAATTTGGTGAGCCAAGTGGGAATTGTGTACTGATCATTACCACCAAGTATCATCAAGATTGGGTGAAAAAATATTTGCTGGTATTTTGGAATCTCGTTATTTCTTAGAAGTTTGGAAACCCATCTCAGTGAAAGTGCTTTCCACAGTCTGTGCCTAGGACTATTGAAGAGGAAACAAACCATAGAGACAAAACTGAGAACTTTTCTATTTTATCAAGTTTCAAAGAGCTACTACAAACCATGTTGGATTTAGAGTTAAAATTCTTCATCTATATAGTAGAGAACAGAGGAAACCTAAATATAAAAACTGCTACTGTAGACGAACGCTTCAAACTAGAAGAACAAAAATTGGTGAGCCAAGTGGGATTTGTGTACTGATCATTACCACCAAGTATCATCAAGTTTTGGTGAAAAAATATTTGCTGGTATTTCGGAAACTCGTTATTTCTTAGAAGCCTCTCATCCCATCTCAATGAAAGTACATTTCCACAGTCTGTGCCTAGGGCTACTTGAAGAGGAAACAAACCATAGAGACAAAACTGAGAACTCCTTCATTTTGTCAAGTTTCAAAGAGCTACTACAAACCATGTTGGATTTAGAGTTCCAAAATCATCTATCTATATACGAGAGAACAGTGGGAAACCTAAATATAAAAACTGCTACTGTAGACGAACGCTTCAACCTAGAAGAACAAAATTTGGTGAGCCAAGTGGAATTTGTGTACTGATCATTACCACCAAGTATCATCAAGATTGGGTGAAAAATATTTGCTGGTATTTCGGAAACTCGTAATTTCTAAGAAGCTTGGCAACCCCTCTCCATGAAAGTGCTTTTCAACAGTCTGTGCCTAGGGCTACTTGAAGAGGAAACAAACCATAGAGACAAACTGAGAACTCCTTTATTTTGTCAAGTTTCAAAGAGCTACTACAAACCATGTTTGATTTAGAGTTCCAAATTCATCTATCTATATATGAGAGAACAGAGGGAAACCTAACTATAAAAACTGCTACTGTAGACGAACGCGTAAAACTAGAAGAACAAAATTTGGTGATCCAAGTGGGATTTGTGTACTGATCATTACCACCAAGTATCATCAATATTGGGTGAAAAAATATTTGCTGGTATTCGGAAATTCGTAATTTCTTAGAAGCATGGCAACCCCTCTCAATGAAAGTGCTTTTCCACAGTCTGTGCCTAGGGCTACTTGAAGAGGACACAAACCAAAGAGACAAAACTGAGAACTCCTTTATTTTATCAAGTTTCAAAGAGCTACTACAAACCATATTGGATTTAGAGTTCCAAATTCATCTATCTATATATGAGAGAACAGAGGGAAACCTAACTATAAAATCTGCTACTGTAGACGAACGCATCAACCTAGAAGAACAAAATTTGGTGAGCCAAGTGGGATTTGTGTACTGATCATTACCACCAAGTATCATCAAGATTGGGTGAAAAAATATTTGCTGGTATTTTGGGAACTCGTTATTTCTCAGAAGCTTGGCAACCCATCTCAGTGAAAGTGCTTTCCACAGTCTGTGCCTAGGAGTACTTGAAGAGGAAACAAACCATATAGACAAAACTGAGAACTTTTCTATTTTATCAAGTTTCAAAGAGTTACTACAAACCATGTTGGATTTAGAGTTCCAAATTCATCTATCTATATATGAGAGAACAGAGGGAAACCTAACTATAAAAACTGCTACTGTAGACGAACGGATCAACCTGAAAGCACAAAATTTGGTGAGCCAAGTGGGATTTGTGTACTGATCATTACCACCAAGTATCATCAAGTTTGGGTAAAAAATATTTTCTGGTATTTCGGAAACTCGTTATTTCTTAGAAGCTTGGCAACCCCTCTCAATGAAAGTGCTTTTCCACAGTCTGTGTCTAGGGCTACTGGTAGAGGAAACAAACCATAGAGACAAAACTGAGAACTCCTTTATTTTTTCAAGTTTCAAGGAGCTACGACAAACCATGTTGGATTTAGAGTTCCAAATTCATCTATCTATATATGAGAGAACAGAGGGAAACCTAACTATAAAAACTGCTACTGTAGACGAAAGCGTAAAACTAGAAGAACAAAATTTGGTGATCCAAGTGGGATTTGTGTACTGATCATTACCACCAAGTATCATCAAGTTTGGGTGAAAAAATATTTGCTGGCATTTCGGAAACTCGTTATTTCTTAGAAGCTTCTCAACCCATCTCAATGAAAGTACATTTCCACAGTCTGTGCCTAGGGCTACTTGAAGAGGAAACAAACCATAGAGACAAAACTGAGAACTCCTTCATTTTGTCAAGTTTCAAAGAGCTACTACAAACCATGTTGGATTTAGAGTTCCAAAATCATCTATCTATATAGGAGAGAACAGAGGGAAACCTAAATATAAAAACTGCTACTGTAGACGAACGCTTCAACCTAGAAGAACAAAATTTGGTGAGCCAAGTGGGATTTGTGTACTGATCATTACCACCAAGTATCAACTAGATTGTGTGAACAAATATTTGCTGGTATTTCGGAAACTCGTTATTTCTTAGAAGCTTGGCAACCCCTCTCAATGAGAGTGCTTTTCCACAGTCTGTGCCTAGGGCTACCGGAAGAGGAAACAAACAATAGAGACAAAACTGAGAACTCCTTTATTTTGTCAAGTTTCAAAGAGCTACTATAAACCATGTTGGATTTAGAGTTCCAAATTCATCTATTTATATAGGAGAGAACGGAGGGAAACAAAATATAAAAACTGCTACTGTAGACGAACGCTTCAACCTAGAAGAACAAAATTTGGTGAGCCAAGTGGGATTTGTGTCCTGATCATTACCCCCAAGTATCATCAAGATTGGGTGAACAAATATTTGCTGGTATTTCGGAAACTCGTAATTTCTTAGAAGCTTCTCAACCCATCTCATTGAAAGTGCTTTTCCACAGTCTGTGCCTAGGGCTACTTGAAGAGGAAACAAACCATAGAGACAAAACTGAGAACTCCTTTATTTTATCAAGGTTCAAGGAGCTACTACAAACCATGTTGGATTTAGAGTTCCAAATTCATCTATCTATATATGAGAGAACAGAGGGAAACCTAAGTATAAAAGCTGCTACTGTAGACGAACGCATCAACCTAGAAGAACAAATTTGGGGAGCCAAGTGGGATTTGTGTACTGATCATTACCACCATGTATCATCAAGATTGGGTGAAAAAATCTTTGCTGGTATTTTGGAAACTGGTAATTTCTTAGAAACTTGGCAACCCATCTCAGTGAAAGTGCTTTCCACAGTCTGTGCCTAGGACTACTTGAAGAGGAAACAAACCATAAAGACGAAACTGAGAACTCCTTTATTTTATAAACTTTCAAGGAGCTACTACAATCCATGTTGGATTTAGAGTTCCAAATTCATCTATCTATATATGAGAGAACAGAGGGAAACCTAAACATAACAACTGCTACTGTAGACGAACGCATCAAACTAGAAGAACAAAATTTGGTGAGCCAAGTGGGATTTGTGTACTGATCATTACCACCAAGTATCATCAAGATTGGGTGAAAAAATATTTGCTGGTATTTTGGAATCTCGTTATTTCTTAGAAGTTTGGAAACCCATCTCAGTGAAAGTGATTTCCACAGTCTGTGCCTAGGAGTACTTGAAGAGGAAACAAACCATAGAGACAAAACTGAGAACTTTTTTATTTTATCAAGTTTCAAAGAGCTACTACAAACCATGTTGGATTTAGAGTTAAAAATCTTCATCTATGTAGGAGAGAACAGAGGGGAAACCTAAATATAAAAACTTCTACTGTAGACGAACGCTTCAAACTAGAAGAACAAACGTTGGTGAGCCAAGTGGGATTTGTGTACTGATCATTACCACCAAGTATCATCAAGATTGGGTGAAAAAATATTTGCTGGTATTTCGGAAACTCCTTATTTCTTAGAAGTTGGCAACCCATCTCAGTGAAAGTGCTTTCCACAGTCTGTGCCTAGGACTACTTGAAGAGGAAACAAACCATAGAGACAAAACTGAGAATTTTTATTTTATCAAGTTTCAAAGAGCTACTACAAACCATGTTGGATTTAGAGTTCCAAATTCATCTATCTATATAGGAGAGAACAGAGGGAAACTAAATATAAAAACTGCTACTGTAGATGAAAGCTTCAAACTAGAAGAACAAAATTTGGTGAGCCAAGTGGGATTTGTGTACTGATCATTACCACCAAGTATCATCAAGTTTGGGTGAAAAAATATTTGCTGGTATTTCGGAAACTCGTTATTTCTTAGAAGCTTCTCAACCCATCTCAATGAAAGTACATTTCCACAGTCTGTGTCTAGGGCTACTGGAAGAGGAAACAAACCATAGAGACAAAACTGAGAACTCCTTTATTTTGTCAAGTTTCAAAGAGCTACTATAAACCATGTTGGATTTAGAGTTCCAAATTCATCTATTTATATAGGAGAGAAGAGGGAAACCTAAATATAAAAACTGCTACTGTAGACGAACGCTTCAACCTAGAAGAACAAAATTTGGTGAGCCAAGTGGGATTTGTGTCCTGATCATTACCACCAAGTATCATCAAGATTGGGTGAAAAAATATTTGCTGGTATTTCGGAAACTCGTTATTTCTTAGAAGCTTCTCAACCCATCTCAATGAAAGTACATTTCCACAGTCTGTGCCTAGGGCTACTTGAAGAGGAAACAAACCATAGAGACAAAACTGAGAACTCCTTCATTTTGTCAAGTTTCAAAGAGCTACTACAAACCATGTTGGATTTAGAGTTCCAAAATCATCTATCTATATAGGAGAGAACAGAGGGAAACCTAAATATAAAAACTACTACTGTAGACGAACGCTTCAACCTAGAAGAACAAAATTTGGTGAGCCAAGTGGGATTTGTGTACTGATCATTACCACCAAGTATCATCAAGATTGGGTGAAAAAATATTTGCTGGTATTTCGGAAACTCGTAATTTCTTAGAAGCTTGGCAACCCCTCTCAATGAAAGTGCTTTTCCACAGACTGTGCCTAGGGCTACTTGAAGAGGAAACAAACCATAGAGACAAAACTGAGAACTCCTTTATTTTGTCAAGTTTCAAAGAGCTACTACAAACCATGTTGGATTTAGAGTTCCAAATTCTTCTATCTATATAGGAGAGAACAGAGGGAAACCTAAATATATAAACTGCTACTGTAGACGAACGCTTCAACCTAGAAGAACAAAATTTGGTGAGCCAAGTGGGAATTGTGTACTGATCATTACCACCAAGTATCATCAAGATTGGGTGAAAAAATATTTGCTGGTATTTTGGAATCTCGTTATTTCTTAGAAGTTTGGAAACCCATCTCAGTGAAAGTGCTTTCCACAGTCTGTGCCTAGGACTATTGAAGAAGAAACAAACCATAGAGACAAAACTGAGAACTTTTTTATTTTATCAAGTTTCAAAGAGCTACTACAAACCATGTTGGATTTAGAGTTAAAATTCTTCATCTATATAGTAGAGAACAGAGGGAAACCTAAATATAAAAACTGCTACTGTAGACGAACGCTTCAAACTAGAAGAACAAAAATTGGTGAGCCAAGTGGGATTTGTGTACTGATCATTACCACCAAGTATCATCAAGTTTGGGTGAAAAAATATTTGCTGGTATTTCGGAAACTCGTTATTTCTTAGAAGCCTCTCATCCCATCTCAATGAAAGTACATTTCCACAGTCTGTGCCTAGGGCTACTTGAAGAGGAAACAAACCATAGAGACAAAACTGAGAACTCCTTCATTTTGTCAAGTTTCAAAGAGCTACTACAAACCATGTTGGATTTAGAGTTCCAAAATCATCTATCTATATACGAGAGAACAGTGGGAAACCTAAATATAAAAACTGCTACTGTAGACGAACACTTCAACCTAGAAGAACAAAATTTGGTGAGCCAAGTGGGATTTGTGTACTGATCATTACCACCAAGTATCATCAAGATTGGGTGAAAAATATTTGCTGGTATTTCCTAAACTCGTAATTTCTAAGAAGCTTGGCAACCCCTCTCCATGAAAGTGCTTTTCAACAGTCTGTGCCTAGGGCTACTTGAAGAGGAAACAAACCATAGAGACAAACTGAGAACTCCTTTATTTTGTCAAGTTTCAAAGAGCTACTACAAACCATGTTTGATTTAGAGTTCCAAATTCATCTATCTATATATGAGAGAACAGAGGGAAACCTAACTATAAAAACTGCTACTGTAGACGAAAGCGTAAAACTAGAAGAACAAAATTTGGTGATCCAAGTGGGATTTGTGTACTGATCATTACCACCAAGTATCATCAATATTGGGTGAAAAAATATTTGCTGGTATTCGGAAATTCGTAATTTCTTAGAAGCATGGCAACCCCTCTCAATGAAAGTGCTTTTCCACAGTCTGTGCCTAGGGCTACTTGAAGAGGACACAAACCAAAGAGACAAAACTGAGAACTCCTTTATTTTATCAAGTTTCAAAGAGCTACTACAAACCATATTGGATTTAGAGTTCCAAATTCATCTATCTATATATGAGAGAACAGAGGGAAACCTAACTATAAAAACTGCTACTGTAGACGAACGCATCAACCTAGAAGAACAAAATTTGGTGAGCCAAGTGGGATTTGTGTACTGATCATTACCACCAAGTATCATCAAGTTTGGGTAAAAAATATTTTCTGGTATTTCGGAAACTAGTTATTTCTTAGAAGCTTGGCAACCCCTCTCAATGAAAGTGCTTTTCCACAGTCTGTGCCTAGGGCTACTGGTAGAGGAAACAAACCATAGAGACAAAACTGAGAACTCCTTTATTTTTTCAAGTTTCAAGGAGCTACGACAAACCATGTTGGATTTAGAGTTCCAAATTCATCTATCTATATATGAGAGAACAGAGGGAAACCTAACTATAAAAACTGCTACTGTAGACGAAAGCGTAAAACTAGAAGAACAAAATTTGGTGATCCAAGTGGGATTTGTGTACTGATCATTACCACCAAGTATCATCAAGTTTGGGTGAAAAAATATTTGCTGGCATTTCGGAAACTCGTTATTTCTTAGAAGCTTCTCAACCCATCTCAATGAAAGTACATTTCCACAGTCTGTGCCTAGGGCTACTTGAAGAGGAAACAAACCATAGAGACAAAACTGAGAACTCCTTCATTTTGTCAAGTTTCAATGAGCTACTACAAACCATGTTGGATTTAGAGTTCCAAAATCATCTATCTATATAGGAGAGAACAGAGGGAAACCTAAATATAAAAACTGCTACTGTAGACGAACGCTTCAACCTAGAAGAACAAAATTTGGTGAGCCAAGTGGGATTTGTGTACTGATCATTACCACAAAGTATCAACTAGATTGTGTGAACAAATATTTGCTGGTATTTCGGAAACTCGTTATTTCTTAGAAGCTTGGCAACCCCTCTCAATGAGAGTGCTTTTCCACAGTCTGTGTCTAGGGCTACCGGAAGAGGAAACAAACAATAGAGACAAAACTGAGAACTCCTTTATTTTGTCAAGTTTCAAAGAGCTACTATAAACCATGTTGGATTTAGAGTTCCAAATTCATCTATTTATATAGGAGAGAATGGAGGGAAACAAAATATAAAAACCGCTACTGTAGACGAACGCTTCAACCTAGAAGAACAAAATTTGGTGAGCCAAGTGGGATTTGTGTCCTGATCATTACCCCCAAGTATCATCAAGATTGGGTGAACAAATATTTGCTGGTATTTCGGAAACTCGTTATTTCTTAGAAGCTTCTCAACCCATCTCAATGAAAGTGCTTTTCCACAGTCTGTGTCTAGGGCTACTTGAAGAGGAAACAAACCATAGAGACAAAACTGAGAACTCCTTTATTTTATCAAGGTTCAAGGAGCTACTACAAACCATGTTGGATTTAGAGTTCCAAATTCATCTATCTATATATGAGAGAACAGAGGGAAACCTAAGTATAAAAGCTGCTACTGTAGACGAACGCATCAACCTAGAAGAACAAAATTTGGGGAGCCAAGTGGGATTTGTGTACTGATCATTACCACCATGTATCATCAAGATTGGGTGAAAAAATCTTTGCTGGTATTTTGGAAACTGGTAATTTCTTAGAAACTTGGCAACCCATCTCAGTGAAAGTGCTTTCCACAGTCTGTGCCTAGGGCTACTTGAAGAGGGAACAAACCATAAAGACAAAACTGAGAACTCCTTTATTTTATAAACTTTCAAGGAGCTACTACAATCCATGTTGGATTTAGAGTTCCAAATTCATCTATCTATATATGAGAGAACAGAGGGAAACCTAAACATAACAACTGCTACTGTAGACGAACGCATCAACCTAGAAGAACAAAATTTGGTGAGCCAAGTGGGAATTGTGTACTGATCATTACCACCAAGTATCATCAAGATTGGGTGAAAAAATATTTGCTGGTATTTTGGAATCTCGTTATTTCTTAGAAGTTTGGAAACCCATCTCAGTGAAAGTGCTTTCCACAGTCTGTGCCTAGGACTATTGAAGAGGAAACAAACCATAGAGACAAAACTGAGAACTTTTCTATTTTATCAAGTTTCAAAGAGCTACTACAAACCATGTTGGATTTAGAGTTAAAATTCTTCATCTATATAGTAGAGAACAGAGGGAAACCTAAATATAAAAACTGCTACTGTAGACGAACGCTTCAAACTAGAAGAACAAAAATTGGTGAGCCAAGTGGGATTTGTGTACTGATCATTACCACCAAGTATCATCAAGTTTGGGTGAAAAAATATTTGCTGGTATTTCGGAAACTCGTTATTTCTTAGAAGCCTCTCATCCCATCTCAATGAAAGTACATTTCCACAGTCTGTGCCTAGGGCTACTTGAAGAGGAAACAAACCATAGAGACAAAACTGAGAACTCCTTCATTTTGTCAAGTTTCAAAGAGCTACTACAAACCATGTTGGATTTAGAGTTCCAAAATCATCTATCTATATACGAGAGAACAGTGGGAAACCTAAATATAAAAACTGCTACTGTAGACGAACGCTTCAACCTAGAAGAACAAAATTTGGTGAGCCAAGTGGAATTTGTGTACTGATCATTACCACCAAGTATCATCAAGATTGGGTGAAAAATATTTGCTGGTATTTCGGAAACTCGTAATTTCTAAGAAGCTTGGCAACCCCTCTCCATGAAAGTGCTTTTCAACAGTCTGTGCCTAGGGCTACTTGAAGAGGAAACAAACCATAGAGACAAACTGAGAACTCCTTTATTTTGTCAAGTTTCAAAGAGCTACTACAAACCATGTTTGATTTAGAGTTCCAAATTCATCTATCTATATATGAGAGAACAGAGGGAAACCTAACTATAAAAACTGCTACTGTAGACGAAAGCGTAAAACTAGAAGAACAAAATTTGGTGATCCAAGTGGGATTTGTGTACTGATCATTACCACCAAGTATCATCAATATTGGGTGAAAAAATATTTGCTGGTATTCGGAAATTCGTAATTTCTTAGAAGCATGGCAACCCCTCTCAATGAAAGTGCTTTTCCACAGTCTGTGCCTAGGGCTACTTGAAGAGGACACAAACCAAAGAGACAAAACTGAGAACTCCTTTATTTTATCAAGTTTCAAAGAGCTACTACAAACCATATTGGATTTAGAGTTCCAAATTCATCTATCTATATATGAGAGAACAGAGGGAAACCTAACTATAAAAACTGCTACTGTAGACGAACGCATCAACCTAGAAGAACAAAATTTGGTGAGCCAAGTGGGATTTGTGTACTGATCATTACCACCAAGTATCATCAAGATTGGGTGAAAAAATATTTGCTGGTATTTTGGGAACTCGTTATTTCTCAGAAGCTTGGCAACCCATCTCAGTGAAAGTGCTTTCCACAGTCTGTGCCTAGGAGTACTTGAAGAGGAAACAAACCATATAGACAAAACTGAGAACTTTTCTATTTTATCAAGTTTCAAAGAGTTACTACAAACCATGTTGGATTTAGAGTTCCAAATTCATCTATCTATATATGAGAGAACAGAGGGAAACCTCACTATAAAAACTGCTACTGTAGACGAATGCATCAACCTAGAAGAATAAAATTTGGTGAGCCAAGTGGGATTTGTGTACTGATCATTAGCAACAAGTATCATCAAGATTGGGTGAAAAAATATTTGCTGGTATTTCGGAAACTCGTTATTTCTTAGAAGCTTGGCAACCCATCTCAGTGAAAGTGCTTTCCACAGTCTGTGCCTTGGACTACTTGAAGAGGAAACAAACCATAGAGACAAAACTGAGAACTTTTTTTTTTTCAAGTTTCAAAGAGCTACTACAAACCATGTTGGATTTAGAGTTCCAAATTAATCTATCTATATAGGAGAGAACAGAGGGAAACTAAATATAAAAACTGCTACTGTAGATGAAAGCTTCAAACTAGAAGAACAAAATTTGGTGAGCCAAGTGGGATTTGTGTACTGATCATTACCACCAAGTATCATCAAGTTTGGGTGAAAAAATATTTGATGGTATTTCGGAAACTCGTTATTTCTTAGAAGCTTCTCAACCCATCTCAATGAAAGTACATTTCCACAGTCTGTGTCTAGGGCTACTGGAAGAGGAAACAAACCATAGAGACAAAACTGAGAACTCCTTTATTTTGTCAAGTTTCAAAGAGCTACTATAAACCATGTTGGATTTAGAGTTCCAAATTTATCAATTTATATAGGAGAGAAGAGGGAAACCTAAATATAAAAACTGCTACTGTAGACGAACGCTTCAACCTAGAAGAACAAAATTTGGTGAGCCAAGTGGGATTTGTGTCCTGATCATTTCCACCAAGTATCATCAAGATTGGGTGAAAAAATATTTGCTGGTATTTCGGAAACTCGTTATTTCTTAGAAGCTTCTCAACCCATCTCAATGAAAGTACATTTCCACAGTCTGTGCCTAGGGCTACTTGAAGAGGAAACAAACCATAGAGAGAAAACTGAGAACTCCTTCATTTTGTCAAGTTTCAAAGAGCTACTACAAACCATGTTGGATTTAGAGTTCCAAAATCATCTATCTATATAGGAGAGAACAGAGGGAAACCTAAATATAAAAACTGCTACTGTAGACGAACGCTTCAACCTAGAAGAACAAAATTTGGTGAGCCAAGTGGGATTTGTGTACTGATCATTACCACCAAGTATCATCACGATTGGGTGAAAAAATATTTGCTGGTATTTCAGAAACTCGTAATTTCTTAGAAGCTTGGCAACCCCTCTCAATGAAAGTGCTTTTCCACAGACTGTACCTAGGGCTATTGAAGAGGAAACAAACCATAGAGAAAAAACTGAGAACTCCTTTATTTTGTCAAGTTTCAAAGAGCTACTACAAACCATGTTGGATTTAGAGTTCCAAATTCATCTATCTATATAGGAGAGAACAGAGGGAAACCTAAATATAAAAACTGCTACTGTAGACGAACGCTTCAACCTAGAAGAACAAAATTTGGTGACCCAATTGTGATTTGTGTGCTGATCATTACCACCAAGTGTCATCAAGATTGGGTGAAAAAATATTTGCTGGTATTTCGGAAACTCGTTATTTCTTAGAAGCTTGGCAACCCATCTCAGTGAAAGTGCTTTCCACAGTCTGTGCCTTGGACTACTTGAAGAGGAAACAAACCATAGAGACAAAACTGAGAACTTTTTTATTTTACCAAGTTTCAAAGAGCTACTACAAACCATGTTGGATTTAGAGTTCCAAATTCATCTATCTATATAGGAGAAAACAGAGGGAAACAAAATATAAAAACTGCTACTGTAGACGAAAGCCTCAAAACTAGAAGAACAAAATTTGGTGAGCCAAGTGGGATTTGTGTACTGATCATTACCACCAAGTATCATCAAGATTCTGTGAAAAAATATTTGCTGGTATTTCGGAAACTCGTTATTTCTTAGAAGCTTGGCAACCCATCTCATTGAAAGTGCTTTCCACAGTCTGTGCCTAGGACTACTTGAAGAGGAAACAAACCATAGAGACAAAACTGAGAACTTTTTTATTTTATCAAGTTTCAAAGAGCTACTACAAACCATGTTGGATTTAGAGGTCCAAATTCATCTATCTGTATAGGAGAGAACAGAGGGAAACTAAATATAAAAACTGCTACTGTGGACGAAAGCCTCAAACTAGAAGCACAAAATTTGGTGAGCCAATTGGGAATTGTGTACTGATCATTACCACCAAGTATCATCAAGTTTGGGTGAAAAAATATTTGCAGGTATTTCGGAAACTCGTTATTTCTTAGAAGCTTCTCAACTCATCTCAATGAAAGTACATTTCCACAGTCTGTGCTAGGGCTACTTGAAGAGGAAACAAACCATAGACAGAAAACTGAGAACTCCTTGATTTTGTCAAGTTTCAAAGAGCTACTACAAACCATGTTGGATTTAGAGTTCCAAAATCAAGTATCTATATAGGAGAGAACAGAGGGAAACCTAAATATAAAAACTGCTACTGTAGACGAACACTTCAACCTAGAAGAAACAAAATTTGGTGAGCCAAGTGGGATTTGTGTACTGATCATTACCACCAAGTATCATGAAGATTGGGTGAAAAAATATTTGCTTGTATTTCGGAAACTCGTAATTTCTTAGAAGCTTGGCAACCCCTCTCAATGAAAGTGCTTTTCCACAGACTGTGCCTAGGGCTACTTGAAGAGGAAACAAACCATAGAGACAAAACTGAGAACTCCTTTATTTTTTCAAGTTTCAAGGAGCTACTACAAACCATGTTGGATTTAGAGTTCCAAATTCATGTATCTATATAGGAGAGAACAGAGGGAAACCTAAATATAAAAACTGCTACTGTAGACGAGCGCTTCAACCTAGAAGAACAAAATTTGGTGAGCCAAGTGGAATTTGTGTGCTGATCATTACCACCAAGTATCATCAAGATAGGGTGAAAAAATATTTGCTGGTATTTCGGAAAATCGGAATGTCTTAGAAGCTTGGCAACCACTCTCAATGAAAGTGCTTTTCCACAGTCTGTGCCAAAGGCTACTTGAAGAGGAAACAAACCATAGAGACAAAACTGAGAACTCCTTTATTTTTTCAAGTTTCAAGGAGCTACTACAAACCATGTTGGATTTAGAGTTCCAAATTCATCTATCTATATATGAGAGAACAGAGGGAAACCTAAATATAAAAACTGCTACTGTAGACGAATGCATCAACCTAGAAGAACAAAATTTGATGAGCCAAGTGGGATTTGTGTACTGATCATTAGCAACAAGTATCATCAAGATTGGGTGAAAAAATATTTGCTGGTATTTAGGAAACTCGTTATTTCTTAGAAGCTTGGCAACCCATCTCAGTGAAAGTGCTTTCCACAGTCTGTGCCTAGGACTACTTGAAGAGGAAACAAACCATAGAGACAAAACAGAGAACTTTTTTATTTTACCAAGTTTCAAAGAGCTACTACAAACCATGTTGGATTTAGAGTTCCAAATTCATCTATCTATATAGGAGAAAACAGAAGGAACAAAATATAAAAACTGCTACTGTAGACGAAAGCCTCATACTAGAAGAACAAAATTTGGTGAGAAAAGTGGGATTTGTGTACTGATCATTACCACCAAGTATCATCAAGATTCTGTGAAAAAATATTTGCTGGTATTTCGGAAACTCGTTATTTCTTAGAAGCTTGGCAACCCATCTCATTGAAAGTGCTTTCCACAGTCTGTGCCTAGGACTACTTGAAGAGGAAACAAACCATAGAGACAAAACTGAGAACTTTTTTATTTTATCAAGTTTCAAAGAGCTACTACAAACCATGTTAGATTTAGAGTTCCAAAATCAACTATCTATATAGGAGAGAACAGAGGGAAACCTAAATATAAAAACTGCTACTGTAGACGAACGCTTCAACCTAGAAGAACCAAATTTTTTGAGCCAAGTTGGATTTGTGTACTGATCATTACCACCAAGTATCATCAAGATTGGGTAAAAAATATTTGCTGGTATTTCGGAAACTCGTTATTTCTTAGAAGCTTGGCAACCCCTCTCAATGAAAGTGCTTTTCCTAGCCTGTGCCTAGGGCTACTGGAAGAGGAAACAAACCATAGAGACAAAACTGAGAACTCCTTCATTTTGTCAAGTTTCAAAGAGCTACTATAAACCATGTTGGATTTAGAGTTCCAAATTCATCTATTTATATAGGAGAGAAGAGGGAAACCTAAATATAAAAACTGCTACTGTAGACGAACGCTTCAACCTAGAAGAACAAAATCTGGTGAGCCAAGTGGGATTTATGTCCTGATCATTACCACCAAGTATCATCAAGATTGGGTGAAAAAATATTTGCTGGTATTTCGGAAACTCGTTATTTCTTAGAAGATTCTCAACCCATCTCAATGAAAGTACATTTCCACAGTCTGTGCCTAGGGCTACTTGAAGAGAAAACAAACCATAGAGAAAAAACTGAGCACTCCTTCATTTTGTCAAGTTTCAAAGAGCTACTTCAAACCATGTTGGATTTAGAGTTCCAAAATCATCTATCTATATAGGAGAGAACAGAGGGAAACCTAAATATAAATACTGCTACTGTAGACGAACGCCTCAACCTAGAAGAACAAAATTTGGTGAGCCAAGTGGGATTTGTGTACTAATCATTACCACCAAGTATCATCAAGATTGGGTGAAAAAATATTTGCTGGTATTTCGGAAACTCGTTATTTCTTAGAAGCTTGGCAACCCATCTCATTGAAAGTGCTTTCCACAGTCTGTGCCTAGGACTACTTGAAGAGGAAACAAACCATAGAGACAAAACTGAGAACTTTTTTATTTTATCAAGTTTCAAAGAGCTACTACAAACCATGTTGGATTTAGAGTTCCAAAATCAACTATCTATATAGGAGAGAACAGAGGGAAACCTAAATATAAAAACTGCTACTGTAGACGAACGCTTCAACCTAGAAGAACCAAATTTTTTGAGCCAAGTTGGATTTGTGTACTGATCATTACCACCAAGTATCATCAAGATTGGGTAAAAAATATTTGCTGGTATTTCGGAAACTCGTTATTTCTTAGAAGCTTGGCAACCCCTCTCAATGAAAGTGCTTTTCCACAGTCTGTGCCTAGGGCTACTGGAAGAGGAAACAAACCATAGAGACAAAACTGAGAACTCTTTATTTTTTCAAGTTTCAAAGACCTACTATAAACCATGTTGGATTTAGAGTTCCAAATTCATCTATTTATATAGGAGAGAACAGAGGGAAACCTAAATATAAAAACTGCTAATGTAGACGAACGCTTCAACCTAGAAGTACAAAATTTGGTGAGCCAAGTGGGATTTGTGTTCTGATCATTACCCCAAGTATCATCAAGATTGGGTGAAAAAATATTTGCTGATATTTCGGAAAATCGTAATTTCTTAGAAGCTTGGCAACCCCTCTCAATGAAAGTGCTTTTCCACAGTCTGTGCCTAGGGCTACTTGAAGAGGAAACAAACCATATAGACAAAACTGAGAACTCCTTTATTTTTTCAAGTTTCAAGGAGATACTACAAACCATGTTGGATTTAGAGTTCCAAATTCATCTATCTATATATGAGAGAACAGAGGGAAACCTAACTATAAAAACTGCTACTGTAGAAGAACGGATCAACCTAGAAGCACAAAATTTGGTGAGCCAAGTGGAATTTGTGTACTGATCATTACCACCAAGTATCATCAAGATTGGGTGAAAAAATATTTGCTGGTATTTCGGAAACTCGTAATTTCTTAGAAGCTTGGCAACCCCTCTCAATAAAAGTGCTTTTCCACAGTCTGCCTACGGCTACTTGAAGAGGAAACAAAGCATAGAGACAAAACTGAGAACTCCTTTATTTTATCGAGTTTCAAAGAGGTACTACAAACCATGTTGGATTTAGAGTTCCAAATTCATCTATCTATATAGGAGAGAACAGAGGGAAACCTAAATATAAAAACTGCTACTGTAGACGAAAGCTTCAAAATAGAAGAACAAAATTTGATGAGCCAAGTGGGATTTGTGTCCTGATCATTACCACCAAGTATCATCAAGTTTGGGTGAAAAAATATTTGCTGGTATTTCGGAAACTCGTTATTTCTTTGAAGCTTCTCAACTCATCTCAATGAAAGTACATTTCCACAGTCTGTGCCTAGGGCTACTTAAAGAGGAAACAAACCATAGAGAGAAAACTGAGAACTCCTTCATTTTGTCAAGTTTCAAAGAGCTACGACAAACCATGTTGGATTTAGAGTTCCAAAATCATCTATCTATATAGGAGAGAACAGAGGGAAACCTAAATATAAAAACTGCTACTGTAGACGAACACTTCAACCTAGAAGAACAAAATTTGGTGAGCCAAGTGGGATTTGTGTACTGATCATTACCACCAAGTATCATGAAGATTGGGTGAAAAAATATTTGCTTGTATTTCGGAAACTCGTAATTTCTTAGAAGCTTGGCAACCCCTCTCAATGAAAGTGCTTTTCCACAGACTGTGCCTAGGGCTACTTGAAGAGGAAACAAACCATAGAGACAAAACTGAGAACTCCTTTATTTTGTCAAGTTTCAAAGAGCTACTACAAACCATGTTGGATTTAGAGTTCCAAATTCATGTATCTATATAGGAGAGAACAGAGGGAAACCTAAATATAAAAACTGCTACTGTAGACGAGCGCTTCAACCTAGAAGAACAAAATTTGGTGAGCCAAGTGGGATTTGTGTGCTGATCATTACCACCAAGTATCATCAAGATTGGGTAAAAAAATATTTGCTGGTATTTCGGAAAATCGGAATGTCTTAGAAGCTTGGCAACCACTCTCAATGAAAGTGCTTTTCCACAGTCTGTGCCAAAGGCTACTTGAAGAGGAAACAAACCATAGAGACAAAACTGAGAACTCCTTTATTTTTTCAAGTTTCAAGGAGCTACTACAAACCATGTTGGATTTAGAGTTCCAAATTCATCTATCTATATATGAGAGAACAGAGGGAAACCTCACTATAAAAACTGCTACTGTAGACGAATGCATCAACCTAGAAGAACAAAATTTGGTGAGCCAAGTGGGATTTGTGTACTGATCATTAGCAACAAGTATCATCAAGATTGGGTGAAAAAATATTTGCTGGTATTTAGGAAACTCGTTATTTCTTAGAAGCTTGGCAACCCATCTCAGTGAAAGTGCTTTCCACAGTCTGTGCCTAGGACTACTTGAAGAGGAAACAAACCATAGAGACAAAACTGAGAACTTTTTTATTTTACCAAGTTTCAAAGAGCTACTACAAACCATGTTGGATTTAGAGTTCCAAATTCATCTATCTATATAGGAGAAAACAGAAGGAACAAAATATAAAAACTGCTACTGTAGACGAAAGCCTCATACTAGAAGAACAAAATTTGGTGAGCCAAGTGGGATTTGTGTACTGATCATTACCACCAAGTATCATCAAGATTCTGTGAAAAAATATTTGCTGGTATTTCGGAAACTCGTTATTTCTTAGAAGCTTCGCAACCCATCTCATTAAAAGTGCTTTCCACAGTCTGTGCCTAGGACTACTTGAAGAGGAAACAAACCATAGAGACAAAACTGAGAACTTTTTTATTTTATCAAGTTTCAAAGAGCTACTACAAACCATGTTGGATTTAGAGTTCCAAAATCAACTATCTATATAGGAGAGAACAGAGGGAAACCTAAATATAAAAACTGCTACTGTAGACGAACGCTTCAACCTAGAAGAACCAAATTTTTTGAGCCAAGTTGGATTTGTGTACTGATCATTACCACCAAGTATCATCAAGATTGGGTAAAAAATATTTGCTGGTATTTCGGAAACTCGTTATTTCTTAGAAGCTTGGCAACCCCTCTCAATGAAAGTGCTTTTCCACAGTCTGTGCCTAGGGCAACTGGAAGAGGAAACAAACCATAGAGACAAAACTGAGAACTCCTTCATTTTGTCAAGTTTCAAAGAGCTACTATAAACCATGTTGGATTTAGAGTTCCAAATTCATCTATTTATATAGGAGAGAAGAGGGAAACCTAAATATAAAAACTGCTACTGTAGACGAACGCTTCAACCTAGAAGAACAAAATCTGGTGAGCCAAGTGGGATTTGTGTCCTGATCATTACCACCAAGTATCATCAAGATTGGGTGAAAAAATATTTGCTGGTATTTCGGAAACTCGTTATTTCTTAGAAGCTTTCAACCCATCTCAATGAAAGTACATTTCCACAGTCTGTGCCTAGGGCTACTTGAAGAGAAAACAAACCATAGAGAAAAAACTGAGCACTCCTTCATTTTGTCAAGTTTCAAAGAGCTACTTCAAACCATGTTGGATTTAGAGTTCCAAAATCATCTATCTATATAGGAGAGAACAGAGGGAAACCTAAATATAAATACTGCTACTGTAGACGAACGCCTCAACCTAGAAGAACAAAATTTGGTGAGCCAAGTGGGATTTGTGTACTAATCATTACCACCAAGTATCATCAAGATTGGGTGAAAAAATATTTGCTGGTATTTCGGAAACTCGTTATTTCTTAGAAGCTTGGCAACCCATCTCATTGAAAGTGCTTTCCACAGTCTGTGCCTAGGACTACTTGAAGAGGAAACAAACCATAGAGACAAAACTGAGAACTTTTTTATTTTATCAAGTTTCAAAGAGCTACTACAAACCATGTTGGATTTAGAGTTCCAAAATCAACTATCTATATAGGAGAGAACAGAGGGAAACCTAAATATAAAAACTGCTACTGTAGACGAACGCTTCAACCTAGAAGAACCAAATTTTTTGAGCCAAGTTGGATTTGTGTACTGATCATTACCACCAAGTATCATCAAGATTGGGTAAAAAATATTTGCTGGTATTTCGGAAACTCGTTATTTCTTAGAAGCTTGGCAACCCCTCTCAATGAAAGTGCTTTTCCACAGTCTGTGCCTAGGGCTACTGGAAGAGGAAACAAACCATAGAGACAAAACTGAGAACTCCTTCATTTTGTCAAGTTTCAAAGAGCTACTATAAACCATGTTGGATTTAGAGTTCCAAATTCATCTATTTATATAGGAGAGAAGAGGGAAACCTAAATATAAAAACTGCTACTGTAGACGAACGCTTCAACCTAGAAGAACAAAATCTGGTGAGCCAAGTGGGATTTGTGTCCTGATCATTACCACCAAGTATCATCAAGATTGGGTGAAAAAATATTTGCTGGTATTTCGGAAACTCGTTATTTCTTAGAAGCTTCTCAACCCATCTCAATGAAAGTACATTTCCACAGTCTGTGCCTAGGGCTACTTGAAGAGAAAACAAACCATAGAGAAAAAACTGAGCACTCCTTCATTTTGTCAAGTTTCAAAGAGCTACTTCAAACCATGTTGGATTTAGAGTTCCAAAATCATCTATCTATATAGGAGAGAACAGAGGGAAACCTAAATATAAATACTGCTACTGTAGACGAACGCCTCAACCTAGAAGAACAAAATTTGGTGAGCCAAGTGGGATTTGTGTACTAATCATTACCACCAAGTATCATCAAGATTGGGTGAAAAAATATTTGCTGGTATTTCGGAAACTCGTAATTTCTTAGAAGATTGGCAACGCCTCTCAATGAAAGTGCTTTTCCACAGTCAGTACCTAGGGCTACTGGAAGAGGAAACAAACCATAGAGACAAAACTGAGAACTCTTTATTTTTTCAAGTTTCAAAGACCTACTATAAACCATGTTGGATTTAGAGTTCCAAATTCATCTATTTATATAGGAGAGAACAGAGGGAAACCTAAATATAAAAACTGCTAATGTAGACGAACGCTTCAACCTAGAAGTACAAAATTTGGTGAGCCAAGTGGGATTTGTGTTCTGATCATTACCCCAAGTATCATCAAGATTGGGTGAAAAAATATTTGCTGATATTTCGGAAAATCGTAATTTCTTAGAAGCTTGGCAACCCCTCTCAATGAAAGTGCTTTTCCACAGTCTGTGCCTAGGGCTACTTGAAGAGGAAACAAACCATAGAGACAAAACTGAGAACTCCTTTATTTTTTCAAGTTTCAAGGAGCTACTACAAACCATGTTGGATTTAGAGTTCCAAATTCATCTATCTATATATGAGAGAACAGAGGGAAACCTAACTATAAAAACTGCTACTGTAAAAGAACGGATCAACCTAGAAGCACAAAATTTGGTGAGCCAAGTGGAATTTGTGTACTGATCATTACCACCAAGTATCATCAAGATTGGGTGAAAAAATATTTGCTGGTATTTCGGAAACTCGTAATTTCTTAGAAGCTTGGCAACCCCTCTCAATGAAAGTGCTTTTCCACAGTCTGTGCCTACGGCTACTTGAAGAGGAAACAAAGCATAGAGACAAAACTGAGAACTCCTTTATTTTATCGAGTTTCAAAGAGGTACTACAAACCATGTTGGATTTAGAGTTCCAAATTCATCTATCTATATAGGAGAGAACAGAGGGAAACCTAAATATAAAAACTGCTACTGTAGACGAAAGCTTCAAACTAGAAGAACAAAATTTGGTGAGCCAAGTGGGATTTGTGTCCTGATCATTACCACCAAGTATCATCAAGTTTGGGTGAAAAAATATTTGCTGGTATTTCGGAAACTCGTTATTTCTTAGAAGCTTCTCAAACCCATCTCAATGAAAGTACATTTCCACAGTCTGTGTCTAGGGCTACTGGAAGAGGAAACAAACCATAGAGACAAAACTGAGAACTCCTTTATTTTGTCAAGTTTCAAAGACCTACTATAAACCATGTTGGATTTAGAGTTCCAACTTCATCTATTTATATAGGAGAGAACAGGGAAACCTAAAGATAAAAACTGCTACTGTATACGAACGCTTCAACCTAGAAGAACAAAATTTGGTGAGCCAAGTGGATTTGTGTCCTGATCATTACCACCAAGTATCATCAAGATTGGGTGAAAAAATATTTGCTGGTATTTCGGAAACTCGTTATATCTTAGAAACTTCTCAACCCATCTCAATGAAACTACATTTCCACAGTCTGTGCCTAGGGCTACTTGAAGAGGAAACAAACCATAGAGACAAAACTGAGAACTTTTTCATTTTTTCAAGTTTCAAAGAGCTACTACAAACCATGTTGGATTTAGAGTTCCAAAATCATCTATCTATATATTAGAGAACAGAGGGAAACCTAAATATAAATACTGCTACTGTAGACGAACGCTTCAACCTAGAAGAACAAAATTTGGTGAGCCAAATTTGTGTACTGATCATTACCACCAAGTATCATCAAGATTGGGTGAAAAAATATTTGCTGGTATTTCGGAAACTCGTAATTTCTTAGAAGATTGGCAACCCCTCTCAATGAAAGTGCTTTTCCACAGTCAGTACCTAGGGCTACTGGAAGAGGAAACAAACCATAAAGACAAAACTGAGAACTCTTTATTTTTTCAAGTTTCAAAGACCTACTATAAACCATGTTGGATTTATAGTTCCAAATTCATCTATTTATATAGGAGAGAACAGAGGGAAACCTAAATATAAAAACTGCTACTGTAGACGAACGCTTCAACCTAGAAGTACAAAATTTGGTGAGACAAGTGGGATTTGTGTTCTGATTATTACCACCAAGTATCATCAAGATTGGGTGAAAAAATATTTGCTGGTATTTCGGAAAATCGTAATTTCTTAGAAGCTTGGCAACCCCTCTCAATGAAAGTCCTTTCCACAGTCTGTGCCTAGGGCTACTTAAAGAGGAAACAAACCATAGAGACAAAACTGAGAACTCCTTTATTTTTTCAAGTTTCAAGGAGCTACTACAAACCATGTTGGATTTAGAGTTCCAAATTCATCTATCTATATATGAGAGAACAGAGGGAAACCTAACTATAAAAACTGCTAATGTAGACAAACGCTTCAACCTAGAAAAACAAAATTTGGTGAGCCAAGTGGGATTTGTGTCCTGATCATTACCACCAAGTATCATCAAGATTGGGTGAAAAAATATTTGCTGGTATTTCGGAAACTCGTAATTTCTTAGAAGCTTGGCAACCCCTTTCAATGAAAGTGCTTTTCCACAGTCTGTGCCTACGGCTACTTGAAGAGGAAACAAAGCATAGAGACAAAACTGAGAACTCCTTTATTTTATCGAGTTTCAAAGAGCTACTACAAACCATGTTGGATTTGGAGTTCCAAATTCATCTATCTATATAGGAGAGAACAGAGGGAAACCTAAATATAAAAACTGCTACTGTAGACGAAAGCTTCAAACTAGAAGAACAAAATTTGGTGAGCCAAGTGGGATTTGTGTCCTGATCATTACCACCAAGTATCATCAAGTTTGTGTGAAAAAATATTTGCTGGTATTTCGGAAACTCGTTATTTCTTAGAAGCTTCTCAACCCATCTCAATGAAAGTACATTTCCACAGTCTGTGCCTAGGGCTACTTGAAGAGGAAACAAACCATAGAGACAAAACTCACAACTCCTTTTTTTTGTCAAGTTTCAAAGAGCTACTACAATCCATGTTGGGATTTAGAGTTCCAAATTCATCTATCTATATAGGAGAGAACAGAGGGAAACCTAAATATAAAAACTGCTACTGTAGACGAACGCTTCAACCTAGAAGAACAAAATTTGGTGAGCCAAGTGGGATTTGTGTACTGATCATTAGCAACAAGTATCATCAAGATTGGGTAAAAAATATTTGCTGGTATTTCGGAAACTCGTTATTTCTTAGAAGATTGGCAACCCCTCTCAATGAAAGTGCTTTTCCACAGTCTGTGCCTAGGGCTACTGGAAGAGGAAACAAACCATAGAGACAAAACTGAGAAGTCCTTTATTTTGTCAAGTTTCAAAGAGCTACTATAAACCATGTTGGAATTAGAGTTCCAAATTCATCTATTTATATAGGAATGAACAGAGGGAAACCTATATATAAAAACTGCTACTGTAGACGTACGCTTCAACCCTAGAAGTAAAAAATTTAGTGAGCCAAGTGGGATTTGTGTACTGATCATTACCACCAAGTATCATCAAGATTGGGTGAAAAAATATTTGCTGGTATTTCGGAAACTCGTAATTTCTTAGAAGCTTGGAAACCCCTCTCAATGAAAGTGCTTTTCCACAGTCTGTGCCTAAGGCTACTCGAAGAGGAAACAAACCATAGAGACAAAACTGAGAACTCCTTTATTTTTTCAAGTTTCAAGGAGCTACTACAAACCATGTTGGATTTTGAGTTCCAAATTCATCTATCTATATATGAGAGAACAGAGGGAAACCTAACTATAAAAACTGCTACTGTAGACGAACGCATCAACCTAGAAGAACAAAATTTGGTGAGCCAAGTGGGATTTGTGTACTGATCATTACCACCAAGTATCATCAAGATTGGGTGAAAAAATATTTGCTGGTATTTCGGAAACTCGTTATTTCTTAGAAGCTTGGCAACCCATCTCAATGAAAGTGTTTTCCACAGTCTGTTCCTAGGACTACTTGAAGAGGAAACAAACCATAGAGACAAAACTGAGAACTTTTTTATTTTCTCAAGTTTCAAAGAGCTACTACAAACCATGTTGGATTTAGAGTTCCAAATTCATCTATCTATATAGGAGAGAACAGAGGGAAACTAAATATAAAAACTGCTACTGTAGACGAAAGCCTCAAACTAGAAGAACAAAATTTGGTGAGCCAAGTGGGATTTGTGTACTGATCATTACCACCAATATCATCAAGTTTGGGTGAAAAAATATTTGCTGGTATTTCAGAAACTCGTTATTTCTTAGAAGCTTCTCAACCCATCTCAATGAAAGTACATTTCCACAGTCTGTGACTAGGGCTACTTGAAGAGGAAACAAACCATAGAGACAAAACTGAGAACTCCTTCATTTTGTCAAGTTTCAAAGAGCTACTACAAACCATGATGGATTTAGAGTTCCAAAATCATCTATCTATATAGGAGAGAACAGAGGGAAACCTAAATATAAAAACTGCTACTGTAGACGAACGCTTCAACCTAGAAGAACAAAATTTGGTGAGCCAAGTGGGATTTGTGTACTGATCATTACCACCAAGTATCATCAAGATTGGGTGAAAAAATATTTGCTGGTATTTCGGAAACTCGTAATTTCTTAGAAGATTGGCAACCCCTCTCAATGAAAGTGCTTTTCCACAGTCAGTGCCTAGGGCTACTGGAAGAGGAAACAAACCATAGAGACAAAACTGAGAACTCCTTTATTTTTTCAAGTTTCAAAGAGCTACTATAAACCATGTTGGATTTAGAGTTCCAAATTCATCTATTTATATAGGAGAGAACAGAGGGAAACCTAAATATAAAAACTGCTACTGTAGACGAACGCTTCAACCTAGAAGTACAAAATTTGGTGAGCCAAGTGGGATTTGTGTTCTGATCATTACCACCAAGTATCATCAAGATTGGGTGAAAAAATATTTGCTGGTATTTCGGAAAATCGTAATTTCTTAGAAGCTTCTCAACCCCTCTCAATGAAAGTGCTTTTCCACAGTCTGTGCCTAGGGCTACTTGAAGAGGAAACAAACCATAGAGAGATAACTGAGAACTCCTTTATTTTTTCAAGTTTCAAGGAGCTACTACAAACCATGTTGGATTTAGAGTTCCAAATTCATCTATCTATATATGAGAGAACAGAGGGAAACCTAACTATAAAAACTGCTACTGTAGACGAACGGATCAACCTAGAAGCACAAAATTTGGTGAGCCAAGTGGGATTTGTGTACTGATCTTTACCACCAAGTATCATCAAGATTGGGTGAAAAAATATTTGCTGGTATTTCGGAAACTCGTTATTACTTAGAAGCTTCTCAACCCATCTCAATGAAAGTATATTTCCACAGTCTGTGCCTGGGGCTACTTGAAGAGGAAACAAACCATAGAGACAAAACTGAGAACTCCTTTATTTTGTCAAGTTTCAAAGAGCTACGACAAACCATGTTGGATATAGAGTTCCAAATTCATCTATCTATATATGAAGAGACAGTGAAACCTAAATATATAAACGGCTACTGTAGACGAACGCTTCAACCTAGAAGAACAAAATTTGGTGAGCCAAGTGGGAATTGTGTACTGATCATTACCTCCAAGTATCATCAAGATTGGGTGAAAAAATATTTGCTGGTATATCGGAAAACTCTTTATTTCTTAGAAACTTTGCAACACCTCTCAATGAAAGTAGTTTTCAACAGTCTGTGCCTAGGGATACTTGAAGAGGAAACAAACCATAGAGACAAAACTCAGAACTCCTTTATTTTGTCAAGTTTCAAAGAGCTACTACAAACCATGTTGGATTTAGAGTTCCAAATTAATCTATCTATATATGAGAGAACAGAGTGAAACCTAATATAAAAACTGCTACTGTAGATGAACGCTTCAACCTAGAAGAACAAAATTTGGTGAGACAAGTGGGATCTGTGTACTGATCATTACCACCAAGTATCATCAAGATTAGGATAAAAAATATTTGCTGGTATTTCGGAAACTCGTTATTTCTTAGAGGCTTCGCAACCCCTCTCAATGAAAGTGCTTTTCCACAGTCTGTGCCTAGGGCGACTTGAAGAGGAAACAAACCATAGAGACAAAACTCAGAACTCCTTTATTTTGTCAAGTTTCAAAGAGCTACTACAAACCATGTTGGATTTAGAGTTCCAAATTCATCTATCTATATATGAGATAACAGAGTGAAACCTAAATATAAAAACTGCTACTGTAGACGAACGCTTCAACCTAGAAGAACAAATTTGGTTAGCCAAGTGGGATCTGTGTACTGATCATGACCACCAAGTATCATCAAGATTGGGTGAAAAAAATTTTCTGGTATTTCGGAAACTCGTTATTTCTTAGAAGCTTGGCAACCACTCTCAATGAAAGTGCTTTTCCACAGTCTGTGCCTAGGGCTACTTGTAGAGGAAACAAACCACAGAGACAAAACTCAGAACTCCTTTATTTTGTCAAGTTTCAAAGAGCTACACAATCCATGTTGGATTTAGAGTTCCAAATTCATCTATCTATATAGGAGAGAACAGAGAGTAACCTAACTGCTACTGTAGACGAACGCTTCAACCAAGAAGAACAAAATTTGGTGAGCCCAGTGGGATTTGTGTACTGATCATTACCACCAAGTATCATCAAGATTGGGTGAAAAAATATTTGCTCGTACTTCGGAAACTCGTTATTTCTTAGAAGCTTGGCAACCCCTCTCAATGAAAGTGCTTTTCCAGAGTCTGCGCCTAGGGCTACTTGAAGAGGAAACAAACCATAGAGACAAAACTCAGAACTCCTTTATTTTGTCAAGTTTCAAAGAGCTACTACAAACCATGTTGCATTTAGAGTTCCAAAGTCATCTATCTATATATGAGAGAACAGAGTGAAACCTAAATATAAAAACGGCTACTGTAGACAAACGCTTCAACCTAGAAGAACATAATTTGGTGAGCCATGCGGGTACTGTGTACTGATCATTACCACCAAGTATCATCAAGATTGGGTGAAAAAATATTTGCTGATATTTCGGAAACTCGTTATTTCTTTGAAGCTTGGCAACCCCTCTCAATGAAAGTGGTTTTCCACAGTCTGTGCCTAGGGCTACTTGAAGAGGAAACAAACCATAGAGACAAAACTCAGAACTCTTTATTTTGTCGAGTTTCAAAGAGCTACTACAAACCATGTTGGATTTAGAGTTCCAAATTCATCTATCTATATATGAGAGAACAGAGTGAAACCTAAATATAAAAACTGCTACTGTAGACGAACACTTCAACCTAGAAGAACAAAATTTGGTGAGCCCAAGTGGGATCTGTGTACTGATCATTACCACCAAGTATCATCAAGTTTGGGATAAAAAATATTTGCTGGTATTTCAGAAACTCGTTATTTCTTAGAAGCTTGGCAACCCCTCTCAATGAAAGTGGTTTTCCACAGTCTGTGCCTAGGGCTACTTGAAGAGGAAACAAACCATAGAGACAAAACTGAGAACTCCTTTATTTTGTCAAGATTCAAAGAGCTACTACAATCCATGTTGGATTTAGAGTTCCAAATTCATCTATCTATATAGGAGAGAACAGAGAGAAACCTAAATATAAAAACGGCTACTGTAGACGAACGCTTCAAAATAGAAGAACAAAATTTGGTGAGCCAAGTGGGATTTGTGTACTGATCATTAGCAACCAGTATCATCAAGATTGGGTGAAAAAATATTTGCTGGTATTTCGGAAACTCGTTATTTCTTAGAAGCTTGGCAACCCCTCTCAATGAAAGTGGTTTTCCACAGTCTGTGCCTAGGGCTACTTGAAGAGGAAACAAACCATAGAGACAAAACTGAGAACTCCTTTATTTTGTCAAGTTTTCAAAGAGCTACTACAAACCATGTTGGATTTAGAGTTACAAATTCATATATCTATATAGGAGAGAACAGAGGTAACCCTAAATATAAAAACTTCTACTGTAGGCGAACGCTTCAACCTAGAAGAACACAATTTGGTGAGCCAAGTGGGATTTGTGTACTGATCATTAGCAACCAGTATCATCAAGATTGGGTGGAAAAATATTTGCTCGTACTTCGGAAACTCGTTATTTCTTAGAAGCTTTTAAACCCCTCTCAATGAAAGTGCTTTTCCACAGTCTGTGCCTAGGGCTACTTGAAGAGGAAACAAACCATAGAGACAAAACTCAGAACTCTTTATTTTGTCGAGTTTCAAAGAGCTACTAAAAACCATGTTGGATTTAGAGTTCCAAATTCATCTATCTATATATGAGAGAACAGAGTGAAACCTAAATATAAAAACTGCTACTGTAGACGAACGCTTCAATCTAGAAGAACAAAATTTGGTGAGCCAAGTGGGATCTGTGTGCTGATCATTAGCAACCAGTATCATCAAGATTGGGTGAAAAAATATTTGCTGTTACTTCGGAAACTCGTTATTTCTTAGAAGCTTGGCAACCCCTCTCAATGAAAGTGCTTTTCCAGAGTCTGCACCTAGGGCTACTTGAAGAGGAAACAAACCATAGAGACAAAACTCAGAACTCCTTTATTTTGTCAAGTTTCAAAGAGCTACTACAAACCATGTTGGATTTAGAGTTCCAAATTCATCTATCTATATATGAGAGAACAGAGTGAAACCTAAATATAAAAACGGCTACTGTAGACGAACGCTTCAACCTAGACGAACAAAATTTGGTGAGCCAAGTGGGATTTGTGTACTGATCATTAGCAACCAGTATCATCAAGATTGGGTGAAAAAATATTTGCTGATATTTCGGAAACTCGTTATTTCTTAGAAGCTTGGCAACCCCCTCAATGAAAGTGGTTTTCCACAGTCTGTGCCTAGGGCTAATTGAAGAGGAAAGAAACCATAGAGACAAAACTCAGAACTCTTTATTTTGTCAAGTTTCAAAGAGCTACTACAAACCATGTTGGATTTAGAGTTCCATATTCATCTATCTATATATGAGAGAACAGAGTGAAACCTAAATATAAAAACTGATACTGTAGACGAACGCTTCAACCTAGAAGAACAAAATTTGGTGAACCAAGTGGGATCTGTGTACTGATCATTACCACCAAGTATCATCAAGTTTGGGTGAAAAAATATTTGCTGGTATTTCGGAAACTCGTTATTTCTTAGAAGCTTGGCAACCCCTCTCAATGAAAGTGGTTTTCCACAGTCTGTGCCTAGGGCTACTTGAAGAGGAAACAAACCATAGAGACAAAACTGAGAACTCCTTTATTTTGTCAAGTTTCAAAGAGCTACTACAATCCATGTTGGATTAAAGTTCCAAATTCATCTATCTATATAGGAGAGAACAGAGAGAAACCTAAATATAAAAACTGCTACTGTAGTCGAACGCTTCAACCTAGAGGAACAAAATTTGGTGAGCCAAGTGGGATTTGTGTACTGATCATTACCACCAAGTATCATCAAGATTGGGTGAAAAAATATTTGCTGGTACTTCGGAAACTCGTTATTTCTTAGAAGCTTGGCAACCCCTCTCAATGAAAGTGCTTTTCCAGAGTCTGCGCCTAGGGCTACTTGAAGAGGAAACAAACCATAGAGACAAAACTCAGAACTCCTTTATTTTGTCAAGTTTCAAAGAGCTACTACAATCCATGTTGGATTTAGAGTTCCAAATTCATCTATCTATATATGAGAGAACAGAGAGAAACCTAAATATAAAAACTGCTACTGTAGACGAATGCTTCAACCTAGAAGAACAAAATTTGGTGAGCCAAGAGGGATCTGTGTAGTGATCATTACCACCAAGTATCATCAAGATTGGGTGAAAAAATATTTGCTGGTATTTCGGAAACTCGTTATTTCTTAGAAGCTTGGCAACCCCTCTCAATGAAAGTGCTTTTCCACAGTCTGTGCCTAGGGCTACTTGAAGAGGAAACAAACCATAGAGACAAAACTGAGAACTCCTATATTTTGTCAAGTTTCAAAGAGCTACTACAATCCATGTTGGATTTAGAGTTCCAAATTCATCTATCTCTACATGAGAGAACAGAGTGAAACCTAAATATAAAAACTGATATTGTAGACGAACGCTTCAACCTAGAAGAACAAAATTTGGTGAGCCAAGTGGGATCTGTGTACTGATCATTAACACCCAGTATCATCAAGATTGCGTGAAAAAATATTTGCTGGTATTTCGGAAACTTGTAATTTCTTAGAAGCTTGGCAAACTCTCTCAATGAAAGTGCTTTTCCACAGTCTGTGCCTAGGGCTACTTGAAGAGGAAACAAACCATAGAGACAAAACTGAGAACTCCTATATTTTGTCAAGTTTCAAAGAGCTACTACAATCCATGTTGGATTTAGAGTTCCAAATTCATCTATCTCTACATGAGAGAACAGAGTGAAACCTAAATATAAAAACTGATACTGTAGACGAACGCTTCAACCTAGAAGAACAAAATTTGGTGAACCAAGTGGGATCTGTGTACTGATCATTACCACCAAGTATCATCAAGTTTGGGTGAAAAAATATTTGCTGGTATTTCGGAAACTCGTTATTTCTTAGAAGCTTGGCAACCCCTCTCAATGAAAGTGGTTTTCCACAGTCTGTGCCTAGGGCTACTTGAAGAGGAAGCAAACCATAGAGACAAAACTGAGAACTCCTTTATTTTGTCAAGTTTCAAAGAGCTACTACAATCCATGTTGGATTAAAGTTCCAAATTCATCTATCTATATATGAGAGAACAGAGAGAAACCTAAATATAAAAACTGCTACTGTAGACGAATGCTTCAACCTAGAAGAACAAAATTTGGTGAGCCAAGAGGGATCTGTGTAGTGATCATTACCACCAAGTATCATCAAGATTGGGTGAAAAAATATTTGCTGGTATTTCGGAAACTCGTTATTTCTTAGAAGCTTGGCAACCCCTCTCAATGAAAGTGCTTTTCCACAGTCTGTGCCTAGGGCTACTTGAAGAGGAAACAAACCATAGAGACAAAACTGAGAACTCCTATATTTTGTCAAGTTTCAAAGAGCTACTACAATCCATGTTGGATTTAGAGTTCCAAATTCATCTATCTCTACATGAGAGAACAGAGTGAAACCTAAATATAAAAACTGATATTGTAGACGAACGCTTCAACCTAGAAGAACAAAATTTGGTGAGCCAAGTGGGATCTGTGTACTGATCATTAACACCCAGTATCATCAAGATTGCGTGAAAAAATATTTGCTGGTATTTCGGAAACTTGTAATTTCTTAGAAGCTTGGCAAACTCTCTCAATGAAAGTGCTTTTCCACAGTCTGTGCCTAGGGCTACTTGAAGAGGAAACAAACCATAGAGACAAAACTGAGAACTCCTATATTTTGTCAAGTTTCAAAGAGCTACTACAATCCATGTTGGATTTAGAGTTCCAAATTCATCTATCTCTACATGAGAGAACAGAGTGAAACCTAAATATAAAAACTGATACTGTAGACGAACGCTTCAACCTAGAAGAACAAAATTTGGTGAACCAAGTGGGATCTGTGTACTGATCATTACCACCAAGTATCATCAAGTTTGGGTGAAAAAATATTTGCTGGTATTTCGGAAACTCGTTATTTCTTAGAAGCTTGGCAACCCCTCTCAATGAAAGTGGTTTTCCACAGTCTGTGCCTAGGGCTACTTGAAGAGGAAACAAACCATAGAGACAAAACTGAGAACTCCTTTATTTTGTCAAGTTTCAAAGAGCTACTACAATCCATGTTGGATTAAAGTTCCAAATTCATCTATCTATATAGGAGAGAACAGAGAGAAACCTAAATATAAAAACTGCTACTGTAGTCGAACGCTTCAACCTAGAGGAATAAAATTTGGTGAGCCAAGTGGGATTTGTGTACTGATCATTACCACCAAGTATCATCAAGATTGGGTGAAAAAATATTTGCTGGTACTTCGGAAACTCGTTATTTCTTAGAAGCTTGGCAACCCCTCTCAATGAAAGTGCTTTTCCAGAGTCTGCGCCTAGGGCTACTTGAAGAGGAAACAAACCATAGAGACAAAACTCAGAACTCCTTTATTTTGTCAAGTTTCAAAGAGCTACTACAATCCATGTTGGATTTAGAGTTCCAAATTCATCTATCTATATATGAGAGAACAGAGAGAAACCTAAATATAAAAACTGCTACTGTAGACGAATGCTTCAACCTAGAAGAACAAAATTTGGTGAGCCAAGAGGGATCTGTGTACTGATCATTACCACCAAGTATCATCAAGATTGGGTGAAAAAATATTTGCTGGTATTTCGGAAACTCGTTATTTCTTAGAAGCTTGGCAACCCCTCTCAATGAAAGTGCTTTTCCACAGTCTGTGCCTAGGGCTACTTGAAGAGGAAACAAACCATAGAGACAAAACTGAGAACTCCTATATTTTGTCAAGTTTCAAAGAGCTACTACAATCCATGTTGGATTTAGAGTTCCAAATTCATCTATCTCTACATGAGAGAACAGAGTGAAACCTAAATATAAAAACTGATATTGTAGACGAACGCTTCAACCTAGAAGAACAAAATTTGGTGAGCCAAGTGGGATCTGTGTACTGATCATTAACACCCAGTATCATCAAGATTGCGTGAAAAAATATTTGCTGGTATTTCGGAAACTTGTAATTTCTTAGAAGCTTGGCAAACTCTCTCAATGAAAGTGCTTTTCCACAGTCTGTGCCTAGGGCTACTTGAAGAGGAAACAAACCATAGAGACAAAACTGAGAACTCCTATATTTTGTCAAGTTTCAAAGAGCTACTACAATCCATGTTGGATTTAGAGTTCCAAATTCATCTATCTCTACATGAGAGAACAGAGTGAAACCTAAATATAGAAACTGATACTGTAGACGAACGCTTCAACCTAGAAGAACAAAATTTGGTGAACCAAGTGGGATCTGTGTACTGATCATTACCACCAAGTATCATCAAGTTTGGGTGAAAAAATATTTGCTGGTATTTCGGAAACTCGTTATTTCTTAGAAGCTTGGCAACCCCTCTCAATGAAAGTGGTTTTCCACAGTCTGTGCCTAGGGCTACTTGAAGAGGAAGCAAACCATAGAGACAAAACTGAGAACTCCTTTATTTTGTCAAGTTTCAAAGAGCTACTACAATCCATGTTGGATTAAAGTTCCAAATTCATCTATCTATATAGGAGAGAACAGAGAGAAACCTAAATATAAAAACTGCTACTGTAGTCGAACGCTTCAACCTAGAGGAATAAAATTTGGTGAGCCAAGTGGGATTTGTGTACTGATCATTACCACCAAGTATCATCAAGATTGGGTGAAAAAATATTTGCTGGTACTTCGGAAACTCGTTATTTCTTAGAAGCTTGGCAACCCCTCTCAATGAAAGTGCTTTTCCAGAGTCTGCGCCTAGGGCTACTTGAAGAGGAAACAAACCATAGAGACAAAACTCAGAACTCCTTTATTTTGTCAAGTTTCAAAGAGCTACTACAATCCATGTTGGATTTAGAGTTCCAAATTCATCTATCTATATATGAGAGAACAGAGAGAAACCTAAATATAAAAACTGCTACTGTAGACGAATGCTTCAACCTAGAAGAACAAAATTTGGTGAGCCAAGAGGGATCTGTGTACTGATCATTACCACCAAGTATCATCAAGATTGGGTGAAAAAATATTTGCTGGTATTTCGGAAACTCGTTATTTCTTAGAAGCTTGGCAACCCCTCTCAATGAAAGTGCTTTTCCACAGTCTGTGCCTAGGGCTACTTGAAGAGGAAACAAACCATAGAGACAAAACTGAGAACTCCTATATTTTGTCAAGTTTCAAAGAGCTACTACAATCCATGTTGGATTTAGAGTTCCAAATTCATCTATCTCTACATGAGAGAACAGAGTGAAACCTAAATATAAAAACTGATATTGTAGACGAACGCTTCAACCTAGAAGAACAAAATTTGGTGAGCCAAGTGGGATCTGTGTACTGATCATTAACACCCAGTATCATCAAGATTGCGTGAAAAAATATTTGCTGGTATTTCGGAAACTTGTAATTTCTTAGAAGCTTGGCAAACTCTCTCAATGAAAGTGCTTTTCCACAGTCTGTGCCTAGGGCTACTTGAAGAGGAAACAAACCATAGAGACAAAACTGAGAACTTCTATATTTTGTCAAGTTTCAAAGAGCTACTACAATCCATGTTGGATTTAGAGTTCCAAATTCATCTATCTATATAGGAGAGAACAGAGGGAAACCTAAATATAAAATTTTCTACTGTAGGCGAACGCTTCAACCTAGAAGAACACTATTTGGTGAGCCAAGTGGGGTTGGTGTACTGATCATTAGCAACCAGTATCATCAAGATTGGGTGAAAAAATATTTGCTGGTACTTCGGAAACTCGTTATTTCTTAGAAGCTTGGCAACCCCTCTCAATGAAAGTGCTTTTCCACAGTCTGCGCCTAGGGCTACTCGAAGAGGAAACAAAACATAGAGACAAAACTCAGAACTCCTTTATTTTGTCAAGTTACAAAGAGCTACTACAAACCATGTTGGATTTAGAGTTCCAAATTCATCTATCTATATATGAGAGAACAGAGTGAAACCTAAATATAAAAACGGCTACTGTAGACACACGCTTCAAACTAGAAGAACATAATTTGGTGAGCCAAGCGGGTACTGTGTACTGATCATTACCACCAAGTATCATCAAGATTGGGTGAAAAAATATTTGCTGATATTTCGGAAACTCGATATTTCTTAGAAGCTTGGCAACCCCTCTCAATGAAAGTGGTTTTCCACAGTCTGTGCCTAGGGCTACTTGAAGTGGAAACAAACCATAGAGACAAAACTGAGAACTACTTTATTTTGCCAAGTTTCAAACAGCTACTACAAAACATGTTGGATTTAGAGTTCCAAATTCATCTATGTATATATAGAGAGAACAGAGTGAAACATAAATATAAAAACGACTACTGTAGACGAACGCTTCAACCTAGAAGAACAAAATTTGGTGAGCCAAGTGGGATTTGTGTACTGATCATTAGCAACAAGTATCATCAAGATTGGGTGAAAAAATATTTGCTGGTATTATGGAAACTCGTTATTTCTTAGAAGCTTGGCAACCCCTATCAATGAAATTGCTTTTCCACAGTCTGTGCCTAGGGCTATTTGAAGAGGAAACAAACCATAGAGACAAAACTGAGAACTCCTTTATTTTGTCAAGTTTCAAAGAGCTACTACAAACCATGTTGGATTTAGAGTTCCAAATTCATCTACCTATATATGAGAGAACAGAGTGAAACCTAAATATAAAAACGGCTACTGTAGACGAACGCTTCAACCTAGAAGAACAAAATTTGGTGAGCCAAGTGGGATTAGTGTACTGATCATTAGCAACCAGTATCATCAAGATTGGGTGAAAAAATATTTGCTGATATTTCGTAAACTCGTTATTTCTTAGAAGCTTGGCAACCCCTCAATGAAAGAGGTTTTCCACAGTCTGTGCCTAGGGCTAATTGAAGAGGAAAGAAACCATAGAGACAAAACTCAGAACTCTTTATTTTGTCAAGTTTCAAAGAGCTACTACAATCCATGTTGGATTTAAAGTTCCAAATTCATCTATCTATATAGAAGAGAACAGAGAGAAACCTAAATATAAAAACTGCTACTGTAGACGAACGCTTCAACCTAGACGAACAAAATTTGGTGAGCCAAGTGGGATTTGTGTACTGATCATTACCACCAAGTATCATCAAGATTGGGTGAAAAAATATTTGCTGGTATTATGGAAACTCGTTATTTCTTAGAAGCTTGGCAACCCATCTCAATAAAAGTGCTTCCACAGTCTGTGCCTTGGGCTACTTGAAGAGGAAACAAACCATAGAGACAAAACTGAGAACTCCTTTATTTTGTCAAGTTTCAAAGAGCTACTACAATCCATGTTGGATTTAGAGTTCCAAATTCATCTATCTATATAGGAGAGAACAGAGAGAAACCTAAATATAAAAACTGCTACTGTAGTCGAACGCTTCAACCTAGAGGAACAAAATTTGGTGAGCCAAGTGGGATTTGTGTACTGATCATTACCACCAAGTATCATCAAGATTGGGTGAAAAAATATTTGCTGGTACTTCGGAAACTCGTTATTTCTTAGAAGCTTGGCAACCCCTCTCAATGAAAGTGCTTTTCCAGAGTCTGCGCCTAGGGCTACTTGAAGAGGAAACAAACCATAGAGACAAAACTCAGAACTCCTTTATTTTGTCAAGTTTCAAAGAGCTACTACAATCCATGTTGGATTTAGAGTTCCAAATTCATCTATCTATATAGGAGAGAACAGAGAGAATCCTAAATATAAAAACTGCTACTGTAGACGAATGCTTCAACCTAGAAGAACAAAATTTGGTGAGCCAAGAGGGATCAGTGTACTGATCATTACCACCAAGTATCATCAAGATTGGGTGAAAAAATATTTGCTGGTATTTCGGAAACTCGTTATTTCTTAGAAGCTTGGCAACCCCTCTCAATGAAAGTGCTTTTCCACAGTCTGTTCCTAGGGCTACTTGAAGAGGAAACAAACCATAGAGACAAAACTGAGAACTCCTATATTTTGTCAAGTTTCAAAGAGCTACTACAATCCATGTTGGATTTAGAGTTCCAAATTCATCTATCTATATAGGAGATAACAGAGAGAAACCTAAATATAAAAACTGCTACTGTAGACGAACGCTTCAACCTAGAAGAACAAAATTTGGTGAGCCAAGTGGGATTTGTGTACTGATCATTACCACCAAGTATCATCAAGATTGGGTGAAAAAATATTTGCTGGTATTTCGGAAACTTGTAATTTCTTAGAAGATTGGCAAACTCTCTCAATGAAAGTGCTTTCCACAGTCTGTGCCTAGGCCTCTTGAAGAGGAAACAAACCATAGAGACAAAACTCAGAACTCCTTTATTTTGTCAAGTTTCAAAGAGCTACTACAAACCATGTTGGATTTAGAGTTCCAAATTCATCTATCTCTACATGAGAGAACAGAGTGAAACCTAAATATAAAAACTGATACTGTGGACGAACGCTTCAACCTAGAAGAACAAAATTTGGTGAGCCAAGTGGGATTTGTGTACTGATCATTACCACCAAGTATCATCAAGATTGGGTGAAAAAATATTTGCTGGTATTTCGGAAACTTGTAATTTCTTAGAAGCTTGGCAAACTCTCTCAATCAAAGTGCTTTTCCACAGTCTTTGCCTAGGGCTACTTGAAGAGGAAACAAACCATAGAGACAAAACTGAGAGCTCCTTTATTTTGTCAAGTTTCAAAGAGCTACTACAAACCATGTTGGATTTAGAGTTCCAAATTCATATATCTATATAGGAGAGAACAGAGGCTACCTAAATATAAAATCTTCTACTGTAGGCGAACGCTTCAACCTAGAAGAACACAATTTGGTGAGCCAAGTGGGGTTTGTGTACTGATCATTAGCAACCAGTATCATCAAGATTGGGTGAAAAAATATTTTCTGGTATTTCGGAAACTTGTAATTTCTTAGAAGCTTGGCAACCCCTCTCAATGAAAGTGCTTTTCCACAGTCTGCGCCTAGGGCTACTTGAAGAGGAAACAAAACATAGAGACAAAACTCAGAACTCCTTTATTTTGTCAAGTTACAAAGAGCTACTACAAACCATGTTGGATTTAGAGTTCCAAATTCATCTATCTATATATGAGAGAACAGAGTGAAACCTAAATATAAAAACGGCTACTGTAGACAAAAGCTTCAACCTAGAAAAACATAATTTTGTGAGCCAAGCGGGTACTGTGTACTGATCATTACCAGCAAGTATCATCAAGATTGGGTGAAAAAATATTTGCTGATATTTCGGAAACTCGTTATTTCTTAGAAGCTTGGCAACCCCTCTCAATGAAAGTGGTTTTCCACAGTCTGTGCCTAGGGCTACTTGAAGAGGAAACAAACCATAGAGACAAAACTGAGAACTCCTTTATTTTGTCAAGTTTCAAAGAGCTACTACAAACCATGTTGAATTTAGAGTTCCAAATTCATCTATCTCTACATGAGAGAACAGAGTGAAACCTAAATATAAAAACTGATACTGTAGGCGAAAGCTTCAACCTAGAAGAACAAAATTTGGTGAGCCAAGTGGGATCTGTGTACTGATCATTAGCAACCAGTATCATCAAGATTGGGTGAAAAAATATTTGCTGGTACTTCGGAAACTCGTTATTTCGTAGAAGCTTTGCAACCCATCTCAATGAAAGTGCTTCCACAGTCTGTGCCTAGGGCTACTTGAAGAGGAAACAAACCATAGAGACAAAACTGAGAACTCCATTATTTTGTCAAGTTTCAAAGAGCTACTACAATCCATGTTGGATTTAGAGTTCCAAATTCATCTATCTATATAGGAGAGAACAGAGAGAAACCTAAATATAAAAACTGCTACTGTAGACGAACGCTTCAACCTAGAAGAACAAAATTTGGTGAGCAAAGTGGGATTTGTGTACTGATCATTACCACCAAGTATCATCAAGATTGGGTGAAAAAATATTTGCTGGTATTTGGGAAACTTGTAATTTCTTAGAAGCTTGGCAAACTCTCTCAATGAAAGTGCTTTTCCACAGTCTGTGCCTAGGGCTACTTAAAGAGGAAACAAACCATAGAGACAAAACTGAGAACTCCTTTATTTTGTCAAGTTTCAAAGAGCTACTACAAACCATGTTGGATTTAGAGTTACAAATTCATATATCTATATAGGAGAGAACAGAGGGAAACCTAAATATAAAAACTTCTACTGTAGGCGAACGCTTCAACCTAGAAGAACACAATTTGGTGAGCCAAGTGGGATTTGTGTACTGATTATTAGCAAACAGTATCATCAAGATTGGGTGAAAAAATATTTGCTGGTACTTCGGAAACTCGTTATTTCTTAGAAGCTTGGCAACCCCTCTCAATGAAAGTGCTTTTCCAGAGTCTGCGCCTAGGGCTACTTGAAGAGGAAACAAACCATAGAGACAAAACTCAGAACTCCTTTATTTTGTCAAGTTTCAAAGAGCTACTACAATCCATGTTGGATTTAGAGTTCCAAATTCATCTATCTATATAGGAGAGAACAGAGAGAAACCTAAATATAAAAACTGCTACTGTAGACGAACGCTTCAACCTAGAAGAACAAAATTTGGTGAGCCAAGTGGGATTTGTGTACTGATCATTACCACCAAGTATCATCAAGTTTGGGTGAAAAAATATTTGCTGGTATTTCGGAAACTCGTTATTTCTTAGAAGCTTGGCAACCCATCTCAATGAAAGTGGTTTTCCACAGTCTGTGCCTAGGGTTACTTGAAGAGGAAACAAACCATAGAGACAAAACTGAGAACTCCTTTATGTTGTCAAGTTTCAAAGAGCTACTACAATCCATGTTGGATTTAAAGTTCCAAATTCATCTATCTATATAAGAGAGAACAGAGAGAAACCTAAATATAAAAACTGCTACTGTAGACGAACGCTTCTACCTAGACGAACAAAATTTGGTGAGCCAAGTGGGATTTGTGTACTGATCATTTCCACCAAGTATCATCAAGATTGGGTGAAAAAATATTTGCTGGTATTATGGAAACTCGTTATTTCTTAGAAGCTTGGCAAACCATCTCAATGAAATTGCTCCCACAGTCTGTGCCTAGGGCTACTTGAAGAGGAAACAAACCATAGAGACAAAACTGAGAACTCCTTTATTTTGTCAAGTTTCAAAGAGCTACTACAATCCATGTTGGATTTAGAGTTCCAAATTCATCTATCTATATAGGAGAGAACAGAGAGAAACCTAAATATAAAAACTGCTACTGTAGACGAACGCTTCAACCTAGAAGAACAAAATTTGGTGAGCCAAGTGGGATTTGTGTACTGATCATTACCACCAAGTATCATCAAGATTGGGTGAAAAAATATTTGCTGGTAATACGGAAACTTGTATTTTCTTAGAAGCTTGGCAAACTCTCTCAATGAAAGTGCTTTTCCACAGTCTGTGCCTAGGGCTACTTGAAGAGGAAACAAACCATAGAGATAAAACTGAGAACTCCTTTATTTTGTCAAGTTTCAAAGAGCTACTATAAACCATGTTGGATTTAGAGTTACAAATTCATATATCTATATAGGAGAGAACAGAGGGAAACCTAAATATAAAAACTTCTACTGTAGGCGAACGCTTCAACCTAGAAGAACACAATTTGGTGAGCCAAGTGGGATTTGTGTACTGATCATTAGCAACCAGTATCATCAAGATTGGGTGAAAAAATATTTGCTGGTACTTCGGAAACTCGTTATTTCTTAGAAGCTTGGCAACCCCTCTCAATGAAAGTGCTTTTCCAGAGTCTGCGCCTAGGGCTACTTGAAGAGGAAACAAACCATAGAGACAAAACTGAGAACTCCTTTATTTTGTCAAGTTTCAAAGAGCTACTACAATCCATGTTGGATTTAGAGTTCCAAATTCATCTATCTATATAGGAGAGAACAGAGAGAAACCTAAATATAAAAACTGCTACTGTAGACGAACGCTTCAACCTAGAAGAACAAAATTTGGTGAGCCAAGTGGGATCTGTGTACTGATCATTACCACCAAGTATCATCAAGATTGGGTGAAAAAATATTTGCTGGTATTTCGGAAACTCGTTATTTCTTAGAAGCTTGGCAACCCCTCTCAATGAAAGTGCTTTTCCACAGTCTGCGCCTAGGGCTACTTGAAGAGGAAACAAAACATAGAGACAAAACTCAGAACTCCTTTATTTTGTCAAGTTACAAAGAGCTACTACAAACCATGTTGGATTTAGAGTTCCAAATTCATCTATCTATATATGAGAGAACAGAGTGAAACCTAAATATAAAAACGGCTACTGTAGACAAAAGCTTCAACCTAGAAAAACATAATTTTGTGAGCCAAGCGGGTACTGTGTACTGATCATTACCAGCAAGTATCATCAAGATTGGGTGAAAAAATATTTGCTGATATTTCGGAAACTCGTTATTTCTTAGAAGCTTGGCAACCCCTCTCAATGAAAGTGGTTTTCCACAGTCTGTGCCTAGGGCTACTTGAAGAGGAAACAAACCATAGAGACAAAACTGAGAACTCCTTTATTTTGTCAAGTTTCAAAGAGCTACTACAAACCATGTTGAATTTAGAGTTCCAAATTCATCTATCTCTACATGAGAGAACAGAGTGAAACCTAAATATAAAAACTGATACTGTAGGCGAAAGCTTCAACCTAGAAGAACAAAATTTGGTGAGCCAAGTGGGATCTGTGTACTGATCATTAGCAACCAGTATCATCAAGATTGGGTGAAAAAATATTTGCTGGTACTTCGGAAACTCGTTATTTCGTAGAAGCTTTGCAACCCATCTCAATGAAAGTGCTTCCACAGTCTGTGCCTAGGGCTACTTGAAGAGGAAACAAACCATAGAGACAAAACTGAGAACTCCATTATTTTGTCAAGTTTCAAAGAGCTACTACAATCCATGTTGGATTTAGAGTTCCAAATTCATCTATCTATATAGGAGAGAACAGAGAGAAACCTAAATATAAAAACTGCTACTGTAGACGAACGCTTCAACCTAGAAGAACAAAATTTGGTGAGCAAAGTGGGATTTGTGTACTGATCATTACCACCAAGTATCATCAAGATTGGGTGAAAAAATATTTGCTGGTATTTGGGAAACTTGTAATTTCTTAGAAGCTTGGCAAACTCTCT
Source organism: Callospermophilus lateralis (assembly GCF_048772815.1). Lineage (NCBI taxonomy): Eukaryota > Metazoa > Chordata > Mammalia > Rodentia > Sciuridae > Callospermophilus > Callospermophilus lateralis. The sequence goes on from NW_027516099.1 coordinate 51,037, forward strand.
CAATGAAAGTGCTTTTCCACAGTCTGTGCCTAGGGCTACTTAAAGAGGAAACAAACCATAGAGACAAAACTGAGAACTCCTTTATTTTGTCAAGTTTCAAAGAGCTACTACAAACCATGTTGGATTTAGAGTTACAAATTCATATATCTATATAGGAGAGAACAGAGGGAAACCTAAATATAAAAACTTCTACTGTAGGCGAACGCTTCAACCTAGAAGAACACAATTTGGTGAGCCAAGTGGGATTTGTGTACTGATTATTAGCAAACAGTATCATCAAGATTGGGTGAAAAAATATTTGCTGGTACTTCGGAAACTCGTTATTTCTTAGAAGCTTGGCAACCCCTCTCAATGAAAGTGCTTTTCCAGAGTCTGCGCCTAGGGCTACTTGAAGAGGAAACAAACCATAGAGACAAAACTCAGAACTCCTTTATTTTGTCAAGTTTCAAAGAGCTACTACAATCCATGTTGGATTTAGAGTTCCAAATTCATCTATCTATATAGGAGAGAACAGAGAGAAACCTAAATATAAAAACTGCTACTGTAGACGAACGCTTCAACCTAGAAGAACAAAATTTGGTGAGCCAAGTGGGATTTGTGTACTGATCATTACCACCAAGTATCATCAAGTTTGGGTGAAAAAATATTTGCTGGTATTTCGGAAACTCGTTATTTCTTAGAAGCTTGGCAACCCATCTCAATGAAAGTGGTTTTCCACAGTCTGTGCCTAGGGTTACTTGAAGAGGAAACAAACCATAGAGACAAAACTGAGAACTCCTTTATGTTGTCAAGTTTCAAAGAGCTACTACAATCCATGTTGGATTTAAAGTTCCAAATTCATCTATCTATATAAGAGAGAACAGAGAGAAACCTAAATATAAAAACTGCTACTGTAGACGAACGCTTCTACCTAGACGAACAAAATTTGGTGAGCCAAGTGGGATTTGTGTACTGATCATTTCCACCAAGTATCATCAAGATTGGGTGAAAAAATATTTGCTGGTATTATGGAAACTCGTTATTTCTTAGAAGCTTGGCAAACCATCTCAATGAAATTGCTCCCACAGTCTGTGCCTAGGGCTACTTGAAGAGGAAACAAACCATAGAGACAAAACTGAGAACTCCTTTATTTTGTCAAGTTTCAAAGAGCTACTACAATCCATGTTGGATTTAGAGTTCCAAATTCATCTATCTATATAGGAGAGAACAGAGAGAAACCTAAATATAAAAACTGCTACTGTAGACGAACGCTTCAACCTAGAAGAACAAAATTTGGTGAGCCAAGTGGGATTTGTGTACTGATCATTACCACCAAGTATCATCAAGATTGGGTGAAAAAATATTTGCTGGTAATACGGAAACTTGTATTTTCTTAGAAGCTTGGCAAACTCTCTCAATGAAAGTGCTTTTCCACAGTCTGTGCCTAGGGCTACTTGAAGAGGAAACAAACCATAGAGATAAAACTGAGAACTCCTTTATTTTGTCAAGTTTCAAAGAGCTACTATAAACCATGTTGGATTTAGAGTTACAAATTCATATATCTATATAGGAGAGAACAGAGGGAAACCTAAATATAAAAACTTCTACTGTAGGCGAACGCTTCAACCTAGAAGAACACAATTTGGTGAGCCAAGTGGGATTTGTGTACTGATCATTAGCAACCAGTATCATCAAGATTGGGTGAAAAAATATTTGCTGGTACTTCGGAAACTCGTTATTTCTTAGAAGCTTGGCAACCCCTCTCAATGAAAGTGCTTTTCCAGAGTCTGCGCCTAGGGCTACTTGAAGAGGAAACAAACCATAGAGACAAAACTGAGAACTCCTTTATTTTGTCAAGTTTCAAAGAGCTACTACAATCCATGTTGGATTTAGAGTTCCAAATTCATCTATCTATATAGGAGAGAACAGAGAGAAACCTAAATATAAAAACTGCTACTGTAGACGAACGCTTCAACCTAGAAGAACAAAATTTGGTGAGCCAAGTGGGATCTGTGTACTGATCATTACCACCAAGTATCATCAAGATTGGGTGAAAAAATATTTGCTGGTATTTCGGAAACTTGTAATTTCTTAGAAGCTTGGCAAACTCTCTCAATCAAAGTGCTTTTCCACAGTCTTTGCCTAGGGCTACTTGAAGAGGAAACAAACCATAGAGACAAAACTGAGAGCTCCTTTATTTTGTCAAGTTTCAAAGAGCTACTACAAACCATGTTGGATTTAGAGTTCCAAATTCATATATCTATATAGGAGAGAACAGAGGCTACCTAAATATAAAATCTTCTACTGTAGGCGAACGCTTCAACCTAGAAGAACACAATTTGGTGAGCCAAGTGGGGTTTGTGTACTGATCATTAGCAACCAGTATCATCAAGATTGGGTGAAAAAATATTTTCTGGTATTTCGGAAACTTGTAATTTCTTAGAAGCTTGGCAACCCCTCTCAATGAAAGTGCTTTTCCACAGTCTGCGCCTAGGGCTACTTGAAGAGGAAACAAAACATAGAGACAAAACTCAGAACTCCTTTATTTTGTCAAGTTACAAAGAGCTACTACAAACCATGTTGGATTTAGAGTTCCAAATTCATCTATCTATATATGAGAGAACAGAGTGAAACCTAAATATAAAAACGGCTACTGTAGACAAAAGCTTCAACCTAGAAAAACATAATTTTGTGAGCCAAGCGGGTACTGTGTACTGATCATTACCAGCAAGTATCATCAAGATTGGGTGAAAAAATATTTGCTGATATTTCGGAAACTCGTTATTTCTTAGAAGCTTGGCAACCCCTCTCAATGAAAGTGGTTTTCCACAGTCTGTGCCTAGGGCTACTTGAAGAGGAAACAAACCATAGAGACAAAACTGAGAACTCCTTTATTTTGTCAAGTTTCAAAGAGCTACTACAAACCATGTTGAATTTAGAGTTCCAAATTCATCTATCTCTACATGAGAGAACAGAGTGAAACCTAAATATAAAAACTGATACTGTAGGCGAAAGCTTCAACCTAGAAGAACAAAATTTGGTGAGCCAAGTGGGATCTGTGTACTGATCATTAGCAACCAGTATCATCAAGATTGGGTGAAAAAATATTTGCTGGTACTTCGGAAACTCGTTATTTCGTAGAAGCTTTGCAACCCATCTCAATGAAAGTGCTTCCACAGTCTGTGCCTAGGGCTACTTGAAGAGGAAACAAACCATAGAGACAAAACTGAGAACTCCATTATTTTGTCAAGTTTCAAAGAGCTACTACAATCCATGTTGGATTTAGAGTTCCAAATTCATCTATCTATATAGGAGAGAACAGAGAGAAACCTAAATATAAAAACTGCTACTGTAGACGAACGCTTCAACCTAGAAGAACAAAATTTGGTGAGCAAAGTGGGATTTGTGTACTGATCATTACCACCAAGTATCATCAAGATTGGGTGAAAAAATATTTGCTGGTATTTGGGAAACTTGTAATTTCTTAGAAGCTTGGCAAACTCTCTCAATGAAAGTGCTTTTCCACAGTCTGTGCCTAGGGCTACTTAAAGAGGAAACAAACCATAGAGACAAAACTGAGAACTCCTTTATTTTGTCAAGTTTCAAAGAGCTACTACAAACCATGTTGGATTTAGAGTTACAAATTCATATATCTATATAGGAGAGAACAGAGGGAAACCTAAATATAAAAACTTCTACTGTAGGCGAACGCTTCAACCTAGAAGAACACAATTTGGTGAGCCAAGTGGGATTTGTGTACTGATTATTAGCAAACAGTATCATCAAGATTGGGTGAAAAAATATTTGCTGGTACTTCGGAAACTCGTTATTTCTTAGAAGCTTGGCAACCCCTCTCAATGAAAGTGCTTTTCCAGAGTCTGCGCCTAGGGCTACTTGAAGAGGAAACAAACCATAGAGACAAAACTCAGAACTCCTTTATTTTGTCAAGTTTCAAAGAGCTACTACAATCCATGTTGGATTTAGAGTTCCAAATTCATCTATCTATATAGGAGAGAACAGAGAGAAACCTAAATATAAAAACTGCTACTGTAGACGAACGCTTCAACCTAGAAGAACAAAATTTGGTGAGCCAAGTGGGATTTGTGTACTGATCATTACCACCAAGTATCATCAAGTTTGGGTGAAAAAATATTTGCTGGTATTTCGGAAACTCGTTATTTCTTAGAAGCTTGGCAACCCATCTCAATGAAAGTGGTTTTCCACAGTCTGTGCCTAGGGTTACTTGAAGAGGAAACAAACCATAGAGACAAAACTGAGAACTCCTTTATGTTGTCAAGTTTCAAAGAGCTACTACAATCCATGTTGGATTTAAAGTTCCAAATTCATCTATCTATATAAGAGAGAACAGAGAGAAACCTAAATATAAAAACTGCTACTGTAGACGAACGCTTCTACCTAGACGAACAAAATTTGGTGAGCCAAGTGGGATTTGTGTACTGATCATTTCCACCAAGTATCATCAAGATTGGGTGAAAAAATATTTGCTGGTATTATGGAAACTCGTTATTTCTTAGAAGCTTGGCAAACCATCTCAATGAAAGTGCTCCCACAGTCTGTGCCTAGGGCTACTTGAAGAGGAAACAAACCATAGAGACAAAACTGAGAACTCCTTTATTTTGTCAAGTTTCAAAGAGCTACTACAATCCATGTTGGATTTAGAGTTCCAAATTCATCTATCTATATAGGAGAGAACAGAGAGAAACCTAAATATAAAAACTGCTACTGTAGACGAACGCTTCAACCTAGAAGAACAAAATTTGGTGAGCCAAGTGGGATTTGTGTACTGATCATTACCACCAAGTATCATCAAGATTGGGTGAAAAAATATTTGCTGGTAATACGGAAACTTGTATTTTCTTAGAAGCTTGGCAAACTCTCTCAATGAAAGTGCTTTTCCACAGTCTATGCCTAGGGCTACTTGAAGAGGAAACAAACCATAGAGATAAAACTGAGAACTCCTTTATTTTGTCAAGTTTCAAAGAGCTACTATAAACCATGTTGGATTTAGAGTTACAAATTCATATATCTATATAGGAGAGAACAGAGGGAAACCTAAATATAAAAACTTCTACTGTAGGCGAACGCTTCAACCTAGAAGAACACAATTTGGTGAGCCAAGTGGGATTTGTGTACTGATCATTAGCAACCAGTATCATCAAGATTGGGTGAAAAAATATTTGCTGGTACTTCGGAAACTCGTTATTTCTTAGAAGCTTGGCAACCCCTCTCAATGAAAGTGCTTTTCCAGAGTCTGCGCCTAGGGCTACTTGAAGAGGAAACAAACCATAGAGACAAAACTGAGAACTCCTTTATTTTGTCAAGTTTCAAAGAGCTACTACAATCCATGTTGGATTTAGAGTTCCAAATTCATCTATCTATATAGGAGAGAACAGAGAGAAACCTAAATATAAAAAACTGCTACTGTAGACGAACGCTTCAACCTAGAAGAACAAAATTTGGTGAGCCAAGTGGGATCTGTGTACTGATCATTACCACCAAGTATCATCAAGATTGGGTGAAAAAATATTTGCTGGTATTTCGGAAACTCGTTATTTCTTAGAAGCTTGGCAACCCCTCTCAATGAAATTGCTCTTCCACAGTCTGTGCCTAGGGCTACTTGAAGAGGAAACAAACCATAGAGACAAAACTGAGAACTCCTTTATTTTGTCAAGTTTCAAAAGCTACTACAAACCATGTTGGATTTAGAGTTCCAAATTCATCTATCTATATAGGAGAGAACAGAGAGAAACCTAAATATAAAAACTGGTACTGTAGACGAACGCTTCAACCTAGAAGATCAAATTTGGTGAGCCACGTGGGATTTGTGTACTGATCATTACCACCAAGTATCATCAAGATTGGGTGAAAAAATATTTGCTGGTATTTCGGAAACTTGTAATTTCTTAGAAGATTGGCAAACTCTCTCAATGAAAGTGCTTTCCACAGTCTGTGCCTAGGCCTCTTGAAGCGGAAACAAACCATAGAGACAAACTCAGAACTCCTTTATTTTGTCAAGTTTCAAAGAGCTACTACAAACCATGTTGGATTTAGAGTTCCAAATTCATCTATCTCTACATGAGAGAACAGAGTGAAACCTAAATATAAAAACTGATACTGTAGACGAACGGTTCAACCTAGAAGAACAAAATTTGGTGAGCCAAGTGGGATCTGTGTACTGATCATTAACACCCAGTATCATCAAGATTGGGGGAAAAAATATTTGCTGGTATTTCGGAAACTTGTAATTTCTTAGAAGCTTGGCAAACTCTCTCAATGAAAGTGCTTTTCCACAGTCTTTGCCTAGGGCTACTTGAAGAGGAAACAAACCATAGAGACAAAACTGAGAGCTCCTTTATTTTGTCAAGTTTCAAAGAGCTACTACAAACCATGTTGGATTTAGAGTTCCAAATTCATATATCTATATAGGAGAGAACAGAGGCTACCTAAATATAAAATCTTCTACTTTAGGCGAACGCTTCAACCTAGAAGAACACAATTTGGTGAGCCAAGTGGGGTTTGTGTACTGATCATTAGCAACCAGTATCATCAAGATTGGGTGAAAAAATATTTGCTGGTATTTCGGAAACTTGTAATTTCTTAGAAGCTTGGCCAACCCTCTCAATGAAAGTGCTTTTCCACAGTCTGCGCCTAGGGCTACTTGAAGAGGAAACAAAACATAGAGACAAAACTCAGAACTCCTTTATTTTGTCACGTTAAAAAGAGCTACTACAAACCATGTTGGATTTAGAGTTCCAAATTCATCTATCTATATATGAGAGAACAGAGTGAAACCTAAATATAAAAACGGCTACTGTAGACAAATCTTCAACCTAGAAAAACATAATTTTGTGAGCCAAGCGGGTACTGTGTACTGATCATTACCACCAAGTATCATCAAGATTGGGTGAAAAAATATTTGCTGGTATTTCGGAAACTCGTTATTTCTTAGAAGCTTGGCAACCCCTCTCAATGAAAGTGCTCTTCCACAGTCTGTGCCTAGGGCTACTTGAAGAGAAAACAAACCATAGAGACAAAACTGAGAACTCCTTTATTTTGTCAAGTTTCAAAGAGCTACTACAAACCATGTTGGATTTAGAGTTCCAAATTCATCTATCTATATAGGAGAGAACAGAGAGAAACCTAAATATAAAAACTGCTACTGTAGACGAACGCTTCAACCTAGAAGATCAAATTTGGTGAGCCACGTGGGATTTGTGTACTGATCATTACCACCAAGTATCATCAAGATTGGGTGAAAAAATATTTGCTGGTATTTCGGAAACTTGTAATTTCTTAGAAGATTGGAAAACTCTCTCAATGAAAGTGCTTTCCACAGTCTGTGCCTAGGATTCTTGAAGAGGAAACAAACCATAGAGACAAAACTCAGAACTCCTTTATTTTGTCAAGTTTCAAAGAGCTACTACAAACCATGTTGGATTTAGAGTTCCAAATTCATCTATCTCTACATGAGAGAACAGAGTGAAACCTAAATATAAAAACTGATACTGTAGACGAACGCTTCAACCTAGAAGAACAAAATTTGGTGAGCCAAGTGGGATCTGTGTCCTGATCATTAACACCCAGTATCATCAAGATTGGGTGAAAAAATATTTGCTGGTATTTCGGAAACTTGTAATTTCTTAGAAGCTTGGCAAACTCTCTCAATGAAAGTGCTTTTCCACAGTCTTTGCCTAGGGCTACTTGAAGAGGAAACAACCATAGAGACAAAACGGAGAGCTCCTTTACTTTGTCAAGTTTCAAAGAGCTACTACAAACCATGTTGGATTTAGAGTTCCAAATTCATATATCTATATAGGAGAGAACAGAGGCTACCTAAATATAAAATCTTCTACTGTAGGCGAACGCTTCAACCTAGAAGAACACAATTTGGTGAGCCAAGTGGGGTTTGTGTACTGATCATTAGCAACCAGTATCATCAAGATTGGGTGAAAAAATATTTGCTGGTATTTCGGAAACTTGTAATTTCTTAGAAGCTTTTCAACCCCTCTCAATGAAAGTGCTTTTCCACAGTCTGCGCCTAGGGCTACTTGAAGAGGAAACAAAACATAGAGACAAAACTCAGAACTCCTTTATTTTGTCAAGTTACAAAGAGCTACTACAAACCATGTTGGATTTAGAGTTCCAAATTCATCTATCTATATATGAGAGAACAGAGTGAAACCTAAATATAAAAACGGCTCCTGTAGACAAACGCTTCAACCTAGAAGAACATAATTTGGTGAGCCAAGCGGGTACTGTGTACTGATCATTACCACCAAGTATCATCAAGATTGGGTGAAAAAATATTTGCTGATATTTCGGAAACTCGTTATTTCTTAGAAGCTTGGCAACCCCTCTCAATGAAAGTGGTTTTCCACAGTCTGTGCCTAGGGCTACTTGAAGAGGAAACAAACCATAGAGACAAAACTCAGAACTCTTTTATTTTGTCAAGTTTCAAAGAGCTACTACAAACCATGTTGGATTTAGAGTTCCAAATTCATCTATCTCTACATGAGAGAACAGAGTGAAACCTAAATATAAAAACTGATACTGTAGACGAACGCTTCAACCTAGAAGAACAAAATTTGGTGAGCCAAGTGGGATCTGTGTAGTGATCATTAACACCCAGTATCACCAAGATTGGGTGAAAAAATATTTGCTGGTATTTCGGAAACTTGTAATTTCTTAGAAGCTTGGCAAACTCTCTCAATGAAAGTGCTTTTCCACAGTCTTTGCCTAGGGCTATTTGAAGAGGAAACAAACCATAGAGACAAAACTGAGAACTCCTTTATTTTGTCAAGTTTCAAAGAGCTACTACAAACCATGTTGGATTTAGAGTTCCAAATTCATATATCTATATAGGAGAGAACAGAGGGAAACCTAAATATAAAATCTTCTACTGTAGGCGAACGCTTCAACCTAGAAGAACACAACTTGGTGAGCCAAGTGGGGTTTGTGTACTGATCATTAACAACCAGTATCATCAAGATTGGGTGAAAAAATATTTGCTGGTACTTGGGAAACTCGTTATTTCTTAGAAGCTTGGCAACCCCTCTGAATGAAAGTGCTTTTCCACAGTCTGCGCCTAGGGCTACTTGAAGAGGAAACAAAACATAGAGACAAAACTCAGAACTCCATTATTTTGTCAAGTTACAAAGAGCTACTACAAACCATGTTGGATTTAGAGTTCCAAATTCATCTATCTATATATGAGAGAACAGAGTGAAACCTAAATATAAAAACGGCTACTGTAGACAAACGCTTCAACCTAGAAGAACATAATTTGGTGAGCCAAGCGGGTACTGTGTACTGATCATTGCCACCAAGTATCATCAAGATTGGGTGAAAAAATATTTGCTGATATTTCGGAAACTCGTTATTTCTTAGAAGCTTGGCAACCCCTATCAATGAAAGTGGTTTTCCACAGTCTGTGCCTAGGGCTACTTGAAGAGGAAACAAACCATAGAGACAAAACTCAGAACTCTTTATTTTGTCGAGTTTCAAAGAGCTACTACAAACCATGTTGGATTTAGAGTTCCAAATTCATCTATCTATATATGAGAGAACAGAGTGAAACCTAAATATAAAAACTGCTACTGTAGACAAACGCTTCAACCTAGAAGAACAAAATTTGGTGAGCCAAGTGGGATCTGTGTACTGATCATTAGCAACCAGTATCATCAAGATTGGGTGAAAAAATATTTGCTGGTACGTCGGAAACTCGTTATTTCTTAGAAGCTTGGCAACCCATCTCAATGAAAGTGCTTTTCCAGAGTCTGCACCTAGGGCTACTTGAAGAGGAAACAAACCATAGAGACAAAACTCAGAACTCCTTTATTTTGTCAAGTTTCAAACAGCTACTACAAAACATGTTGGATTTAGAGTTCCAAATTAATCTATGTATATATGAGAGAACAGAGTGAAACATAAATATAAAAACGACTACAGTAGACGAACGCTTCAACCTAGAAGAACAAAATTTGGTGAGCCAAGTGGGATTTGTGTACTGATCATTAGCAACAAGTATCATCAAGATTGGGTGAAAAATATTTGCTGGTATTTCAGAAACTCGTTATTTCTCAGAAGCTTGGCAACCCCTCTCAATGAAATTGCTTTTCCAGAGTCTGCGCCTAGGGCTACTTGAAGAGGAAACAAACCATAGAGACAAAACTGAGAACTCCTTTATTTTGTCAAGTTTCAAAGAGCTACTACAATCCATGTTGGATTTAGAGTTCCAAATTCATCTATCTATATAGGAGAGAACAGAGAGAAACCTAAATATAAAAACTGCTAATGTAGACGAACGCTTCAACCTAGAAGAACAAAATTTGGTGAGCCAAGTGGGATCTGTGTACTGATCATTACCACCAAGCATCATCAAGATTGGGTGAAAAAATATTTGCTGGTATTTCGGAAACTCGTTATTTCTTAGAAGCTTGGCAACCCCTCTCAATGAAAGTGCTCTTCCACAGTCTCTGCCTAGGGCTACTTGAAGAGGAAACAAACCATAGAGACAAAACTGAGAACTCCTTTATTTTGTCAAGTTTCAAAGAGCTACTACAATCCATGTTGGATTTAGAGTTCCAAATTCATCTCTCTATATAGGAGAGAACAGAGAGAAACCTAAATATAAAAACTGCTACTGTAGACGAACGCTTCAACCTAGAAGATCAAATTTGGTGAGCCACGTGGGATTTGTGTACTGATCATTACCACCAAGTATCATCAAGATTGGGTGAAAAAATATTTGCTGGTATTTCGGAAACTTGTAATTTCTTAGAAGATTGGCAAACTCTCTCAATGAAAGTGCTTTCCACAGTCTGTGCCTAGGCCTCTTGAAGAGGAAACAAACCATAGAGACAAAACTCAGAACTCCTTTATTTTGTCAAGTTTCAAAGAGCTACTACAAACCATGTTGGATTTAGAGTTCCAAATTCATCTATCTCTACATGAGAGAACAGAGTGAAACCTAAATATAAAAACTGATACTGTAGACGAACGCTTCAACCTAGAAGAACAAAATTTGGTGAGCCAAGTGGGATCTGTGTCCTGATCATTAACACCCAGTATCATCAAGATTGGGGGAAAAAATATTTGCTGGTATTTCGGAAACTTGTAATTTTTTAGAAGCTTGGCAAACTCTCTCAATGAAAGTGCTTTTCCACAGTCTTTGCCTAGGGCTACTTGAAGAGGAAACAAACCATAGAGACAAAACTGAGATCTCCTTTATTTTGTCAAGTTTCAAAGAGCTACTACAAACCATGTTGGATTTAGAGTTCCAAATTCATATATCTATATAGGAGAGAACAGAGGCTACCTAAATATAAAATCTTCTACTGTAGGCGAACGCTTCAACCTAGAAGAACACAATTTGGTGAGCCAAGTGGGGTTTGTGTACTGATCATTAGCAACCAGTATCATCAAGATTGGGTGAAAAAATATTTGCTGGTATTTCGGAAACTTGTAATTTCTTAGAAGCTTGGCAACCCCTCTCAATGAAAGTGCTTTTCCACAGTCTGCGCCTAGGGCTACTTGAAGAGGAAACAAAACATAGAGACAAAACTCAGAACTCCTTTATTTTGTCAAGTTACAAAGAGCTACTACAAACCATGTTGGATTTAGAGTTCCAAATTCATCTATCTATATATGAGAGAACAGAGTGAAACCTAAATATAAAAACGGCTACTGTAGACAAACGCTTCAACCTAGAAGAACATAATTTGGTGAGCCAAGCGGGTACTGTGTACTGATCATTACCACCAAGTATCATCAAGATTGGGTGAAAAAATATTTGCTGATATTTCGGAAACTCGTTATTTCTTAGAAGCTTGGCAACCCCTCTCAATGAAAGTGGTTTTCCACAGTCTGTGCCTAGGGCTACTAAAGAGGAAACAAACCATAGAGACAAAAATCAGAACTCTTTATTTTGTCAAGTTTCAAAGAGCTACTACAAACCATGTTGGATTTAGAGTTCCAAATTCATCTATCTCTACATGAGAGAACAGAGTGAAACCTAAATATAAAAACTGATACTGTAGACGAACGCTTCAACCTAGAAAAACAAAATTTGGTGAGCCAAGTGGGATCTGTGTACTGATCATTAACACCCAGTATCACCAAGATTGGGTGAAAAAATATTTGCTGGTATTTCGGAAACTTGTAATTTCTTAGAAGCTTGGCAAACTCTCTCAATGAAAGTGCTTTTCCACAGTCTTTGCCTAGGGCTATTTGAAGAGGAAACAAACCATAGAGACAAAACTGATAACTCCTTTATTTTGTCAAGTTTCAAAGAGCTACTACAAACCATGTTGGATTTAGAGTTCCAAATTCATATATCTATATAGGAGAGAACAGAGGGAAACCTAAATATAAAATCTTCTACTGTAGGCGAACGCTTCAACCTAGAAGAACACAACTTGGTGAGCCAAGTGGGGTTTGTGTACTGATCATTAGCAACCAGTATCATCAAGATTGGGTGAAAAAATATTTGCTGGTATTTCGGAAACTCGTTATTTCTTAGAAGCTTGGCAACCCCTCTGAATGAAAGTGCTTTTCCACAGTCTGCGCCTAGGGCTACTTGAAGAGGAAACAAAACATAGAGACAAAACTCAGAACTCCTTTATTTTGTCAAGTTACAAAGAGCTACTACAAACCATGTTGGATTTAGAGTTCCAAATTCATCTATCTATATATGAGAGAACAGAGTGAAACCTAAATATAAAAACGGCTACTGTAGACAAACGCTTCAACCTAGAAGAACATAATTTGGTGAGCCAAGCGGGTACTGTGTACTGATCATTACCACCAAGTATCATCAAGATTGGGTGAAAAAATATTTGCTGATATTTCGGAAACTCGTTATTTCTTAGAAGCTTGGCAACCCCTCTCAATGAAAGTGGTTTTCCACAGTCTGTGCCTAGGGCTACTTGAAGAGGAAACAAACCATAGAGACAAAACTCAGAACTCTTTATTTTGTCGAGTTTCAAAGAGCTACTACAAACCATGTTGGATTTAGAGTTCCAAATTCATCTATCTATATATGAGAGAACAGAGTGAAACCTAAATATAAAAACTGCTACTGTAGACAAACGCTTCAACCTAGAAGAACAAAATTTGGTGAGCCAAGTGGGATCTGTGTACTGATCATTAGCAACCAGTATCATCAAGATTGGGTGAAAAAATATTTGCTGGTACTTCGGAAACTCGTTATTTCGTAGAAGCTTGGCAACCCATCTCAATGAAAGTGCTTTTCCAGAGTCTGCACCTAGGGCTACTTGAAGAGGAAACAAACCATAGAGACAAAACTCAGAACTCCTTTATTTTGTCAAGTTTCAAACAGCTACTACAAAACATGTTTTATTTAGAGTTCCAAATTAATCTATGTATATATGAGAGAACAGAGTGAAACATAAATATAAAAACGACTACTGTAGACGAACGCTTCAACCTAGAAGAACAAAATTTGGTGAGCCAAGTGGGATTTGTGTACTGATCATTAGCAACAAGTATCATCAAGATTGGGTGAAAAATATTTGCTGGTATTTCAGAAACTCGTTATTTCTCAGAAGCTTGGCAACCCCTCTCAATGAAATTGCTTTTCCAGAGTCTGCGCCTAGGGCTACTTGAAGAGGAAACAAACCCTAGAGACAAAACTCAGAACTCCTTTATTTTGTCAAGTTTCAAAGAGCTACTACAAACCATGTTGGATTTAGAGTTCCAAATTCATCTATCTATATATGAGAGAACAGAGTGAAACCTAAATATAAAAACGGCTACTGTAGACGAACGCTTCAACCTAGAAGAACAAAATTTGGTGAGCCAAGTGGGATTTGTGTACTGATCATTATCAACCAGTATCATCAAGATTGGGTGAAAAAATATTTGCTGATATTTCGGAAACTCATTATTTCTTAGAAGCTTGGCAACCCCCTCAATGAAAGAGGTTTTCCACAGTCTGTGCCTAGGGCTAATTGAAGAGGAAAGAAACCATAGAGACAAAACTCAGAACTCTTTATTTTGTCAAGTTTCAAAGAATTACTACAATCCATGTTGGATTTAGAGTTCCAAATTCATCTATCTATATATGAGAGAACAGAGTGAAACCTAAATATAAAAACTGGTACTGTAGACGAACGCTTCAACCTAGAAGAACAAAATTTGGTGAGCCAAGTGGGATCTGTGTACTGATCATTACCACCAAGTATCATCAAGTTTGGGTGAAAAAATATTTGCTGGTATTTCGGAAACTCGTTATTTCTTAGAAGCTTTGCAACCCCTCTCAATGAAAGTGGTTTTCCACAGTCTGTGCCTAGGGCTACTTAAAGAGGAAACAAACCATAGAGACAAAACTGAGAACTCCTTTATTTTGTCAAGTTTCAAAGAGCTACTACAATCCATGTTGGATTTAAAGTTCCAAATTCATCTATCTATATAGGAGAGAACAGAGAGAAACCTAAATATAAAAACTGCTACTGTAGACGAACGCTTCAACCTAGACGAACAAAATTTGGTGAGCCAAGTGGGATTTGTGTACTGATCATTACCACCAAGTATCATCAAGATTGGGTGAAAAAATATTTGCTGGTATTATGGAAACTCGTTATTTCTTAGAAGCTTGGCAACCCATCTCAATGAAAGTGCTTCCACAGT
>NW_027516100.1:0-65662 GCF_048772815.1 Callospermophilus lateralis
CGTTTGCAGGAACAGTTTGAATTTTTAGGTTTTCACTCTGTTTTTGCCTATATATGACAAGATGCATGTCGAACCTCTAAATTCAAACACGGTTTGTGCTGGCTTCTTGAATCGTGACATACAAGTAAATAGTTCTACGTTCTATCTCTAAGTTTGTTTCCTCTTGATGTAGCCTAATGCAGGGACTGGCGAATAACACTTATATGAAAGGGGTTGCCAAACTTTCAAAAAACTAGAGTCTCCTGAAATCTCAACATATATTTTTTCATCCAATCTTCATGATACATTCAAGTAATGATCAGTACACCATTCCCACTTGGATGCCCAAGTTTTGTTCTTCTAGGTTGAAGCATTCGTTTGCAGGAACATGTTTGAATTTTTAGGTTTCACTCTGTTTTCTCCTATATTGACAGATGCAGTTAGAACTTTAAATCATACACGGTTTGTGCTAGCTACTTGAAACATGACACAATAAAGTGGTTCTACGTTCTATCCCTAAGGTTTGTTTCCTCTTGATGTAGCCTTAAGCAAAACTGGCGAATAACACATTCAATGAAAGGCGTTGTTAGGCTGCCAAAAAACTAGAGTCTCCTGAAATCTCAACACATATTTTTTTCCGACCTTAATGATACTTTCAAGTAATGAGTAGTACACCAATCAAACTTGGATGCCCAAGTTTCGTTCTCCTAGGTTGATGCATTCGTTTGCAGTAACAGTTTGAATTTCTAGGTTTCACTCTGTTTTCTCCTATATTGAAGATGTCAGCTAGAACTCTAAATCAAACACGGTTTGTGCTAGCATCTTGAACTTGAAAAAATACTGTAGTTCTACGTTGTACTCTAAGGTTTGTTTCCTCTTGATGTAGCCTAATGCAGGGACTGGCGAATAACACTTTTATTGAAAGGGGTTGCCAAACTTTCAAAAAACTAGAGTCTCCTGAAATCTCAACATATATTTTTTCATCCAATCTTCATGATACATTCAAGTAATGATCAGTACACCATTCCCACTTGGATGCCCAAGATTTGTTCTTCTAGGTTGAACCATTCGTTTGCAGGAACAGTTTGAATTTTTAGGTTTCACTCTGTTTTCTCCTATATTGACAGATGCAGTTAGAACTTTAAATCAAACACGGTTTGTGCTAGCTACTTGAAACATGACACAATAAAGTAGTTCTACGTTCTATCCCTAAGGTTTGTTTCCTCTTGATGTAGCCTTAAGCAGAGACTGGCGAATAACACATTCAATGAAAGGCGTTGTTAGGCTGCCAAAAAACTAGAGTCTCCTGAAATCTCAACACATATTTTTTTCCGACCTTAATGATACTTTCAAGTAATGAGCAGTACACCAATCAAACTTGGATGCTCAAGTTTCGTTCTCCTAGGTTGATGCATTCTTTTGCAGTAAGAGTTTGAATTTCTAGGTTTTACTCTGTTTTCTCCTATATTGACAGATGCAACTAGAACTCTAAATCAAACACTGTTTGTGCTAGCTTCTTGAAACTTGACACAATAAAGTAGTTCTACGTTCTATCTCTAAGGTTTGTTTCCTCTTGATGTAGCCTAATGCAGGGACTGGCGAATAACACTTATATTGAAAGGGGTTGCCAAACTTTCAAAAAACTAGAGTCTCCTGAAATCTCAACATATATTTTTTCATCCAATCTTCATGATACATTCAAGTAATGATCAGTACACCATTCCCACTTGGATGCCCAAGTTTTGTTCTTCTAGGTTGAAGCATTCGTTTGCAGGAACAGTTTGAATTTTTAGGTTTCACTCTGTTTTCTCCTATATTGACAGATGCAGTTAGAACTTTAAATCAAACACGGTTTGTGCTAGCTACTTGAAACATGACACAATAAAGTAGTTCTACGTTCTATCCCTAAGGTTTGTTTCCTCTTGATGTAGCCTTAAGCAGAGACTGGCGAATAACACATTCAATGAAAGGCGTTGTTAGGCTGCCAAAAAACTAGAGTCTCTGAAATCTCAACACATTATTTTTTTCCGACCTTAATGATACTTTCAAGTAATGAGCATGCAACGGCACAACCCAATCAAACTTGGATGCCCAAGTTTCGTTCTCCTAGGTTGATGCATTCGTTTGCAGTAACAGTTTGAATTTCTAGGTTTCACTCTGTTTTCTCCTATATTGACAGATGCAGCTAGAACTCTAAATCAAACACGGTTTGTGCTAGCTTCTTGAAACTTGAAAAAATACTGTAGTTCTACGTTGTATCTCTAAGGTTTGTTTCCTCTTGATGTAGCCTAATGCAGGGACTGGCGAATAACACTCTGTATTGAAAGGGGTTGCCAACATTCCAAAAACTAGAGTCTTCTGAAATCTCAACATATATTTTTTCATCCAATCTTCATGATACATTCAAGTAATGATCAGTACACCATTCTCACTTGGATGCCCAGTTTTGTTCTTCTAGGTTGAAGCATTTCGTTTGCAGGAACAGTTTGAATTTTAGGTTTCACTCTGTTTTCTCCTATATTGACAGATGCAGTTAGAACTTTAAATCACACACGGTTTGTGCTAGCTACTTGAAACATGACACAATAAAGTAGTTCTACGTTCTATCCCTAAGGTTTGTTTCCTCTTGATGTAGCCTTAAGCAGAGACTGGCGAATAACACATTCAATGAAAGGCGTTGTTAGGCTGCCAAAAAACTACAGTCTCCTGAAATCTCATCATATATTTTTTCTTCCGACCTTCATGATACTTTCAAGTAATGAGCAGTGCACCAATTAAAATTGGATGCCCAAGTTTCGTTCTCCTAGGTTGAAGCATTCGTTTGCAGGAACAGTTTGAATTTTTAGGTTTCACTCTGTTTTGTCCTATATTGACAGATGCATGTCGAACTCTAAATCAAACACGGTTTGTGCTAGCTTCTTGAATCGTGACACAATAAAGTAGTTCTACGTTCTATCTCTAAGGTTTGTTTCCTCTTGATGTAGCCTAATGCAGGGACTGGCGAATAACACTTATATTGAAAGGGGTTGCCAAACTTTCAAAAAACTAGAGTCTCCTGAAATCTCAACATATATTTTTTCATCCAATCTTCATGATACATTCAAGTAATGATCAGTACACCATTCCCACTTGGATGCCCAAGTTTTGTTCTTCTAGGTTGAAGCATTCGTTTGCAGGAACAGTTTGAATTTTTAGGTTTCACTCTGTTTTCTCCTATATTGACAGATGCAGTTAGAACTTTAAATCATACACGGTTTGTGCTAGCTACTTGAAACATGACACAATAAAGTAGTTCTACGTTCTATCCCTAAGGTTTGTTTCTTCTTGATGTAGCCTTAAGCAGAAACTGGCGAATAACACATTCAATGAAAGGCGTTGTTAGGCTGCCAAAAAACTAGAGTCTCCTGAAATCTCAACACATATTTTTTTTCCGACCTTAATGATACTTTCAAGTAATGAGTAGTACACCAATCAAACTTGGATGCCCAAGTTTCGTTCTCCTAGGTTGATGCATTCGTTTGCAGTAACAGTTTGAATTTCTAGGTTTCACTCTGTTTTCTCCTATATTGACAGATGCAGCTAGAACTCTAAATCAAACACGGTTTGTGCTAGCATCTTGAAACTTGAAAAAATACTGTAGTTCTACGTTGTATCTCTAAGGTTTGTTTCCTCTTGATGTAGCCTAATGCAGGGACTGGCGAATAACACTTTTATTGAAAGGGGTTGCCAAACTTTCAAAAAACTAGAGTCTCCTGAAATCTCAACATATATTTTTTCATCCAATCTTCATGATACATTCAAGTAATGATCAGTACACCATTCCCACTTGGATGCCCAAGATTTGTTCTTCTAGGTTGAACCATTCGTTTGCAGGAACAGTTTGAATTTTTAGGTTTCACTCTGTTTTCTCCTATATTGACAGATGCAGTTAGAACTTTAAATCAAACACGGTTTGTGCTAGCTACTTGAAACATGACACAATAAAGTAGTTCTACGTTCTATCCCTAAGGTTTGTTTCCTCTTGATGTAGCCTTAAGCAGAGACTGGCGAATAACACATTCAATGAAAGGCGTTGTTAGGCTGCCAAAAAACTAGAGTCTCCTGAAATCTCAACACATATTTTTTTCCGACCTTAATGATACTTTCAAGTAATGAGCAGTGCACCAATTAAAATTGGATGCCCAAGTTTCGTTCTCCTAGGTTGAAGCATTCGTTTGCAGGAACAGTTTGAATTTTTAGGTTTCACTCTGTTTTGTCCTATATTGACAGATGCATGTCGAACTCTAAATCAAACACGGTTTGTGCTAGCTTCTTGAATCGTGACAAAATACTGTAGTTCTACGTTCTATCTCTAAGGTTTGTTTCCTCTTCATGTAGCCTAATGCAGGGACTGGCGAATAACACTTTTATTGAAAGGGGTTGCCAAACTTCCAAAAACTAGAGTCTTCTGAAATCTCAACATATATTTTTTCATCCAATCTTCATGACACTTTCAAGTAATGATCAGTACACCACTCCCACTTGGATGCTCAAGTTTCATTCTCCTACCTTGAAGCATTCGTTTGCAGTAACAGTTTGAATTTTTAGGTTTCACTCTGTTTTCTCCTATATTGACAAATGTAGTTCAAACTCTAAATCATACACGGTTTGGGCTAGCTTCTTGAAACTTGACACAATAAAGTAGTTCTACATTCTATCCCTAAGGTTTGTTTCCTCTTGATGTAGCCTTCAGCACAGACTGGCGAATAACACTTCCAATGAAAGGCGTTGTTAGGCTGCCAAAAAACTAGAGTCTCCTGAAATCTCAACACATATTTTTTTTCCGACCTTAATGATACTTTCAAGTAATGAGTAGTACACCAATCAAACTTGGATGCCCAAGTTTCGTTCTCCTAGGTTGATGCATTCGTTTGCAGTAACAGTTTGAATTTCTAGGTTTCACTCTGTTTTCTCCTATATTGACAGATGCAGCTAGAACTCTAAATCAAACACGGTTTGTGCTAGCTTCTTGAAAGTTGACACAATAAAGTAGTTCTATGTTCTATCTCTAAGGTTTGTTTAATCTTGATGTAGCCTAAAGCAGGGACTGGCGAATAACACTTATATTGAAAGGGGTTGCCAAACTTTCAAAAAACTAGAGTCTCCTGAAATCTCAACATATATTTTTTCATCCAATCTTCATGATACATTCAAGTAATGATCAGTACACCATTCCCACTTGGATGCCCAAGTTTTGTTCTTCTAGATTGAACCATTCGTTTGCAGGAACAGTTTGAATTTTTAGGTTTCACTCTGTTTTCTCCTATATTGACAGATGCAGTTAGAACTTTAAATCAAACACGGTTTGTGCTAGCTACTTGAAACATGACACAATAAAGTAGTTCTACGTTCTATCCCTAAGGTTTGTTTCCTCTTGATGTAGCCTTAAGCAGAGACTGGCGAATAACACATTCAATGAAAGGCGTTGTTAGGCTGCCAAAAAACTAGAGTCTCCTGAAATCTCAACACATATTTTTTTCCGACCTTAATGATACTTTCAAGTAATGAGCAGTACACCAATCAAACTTGGATGCTCAAGTTTCGTTCTCCTAGGTTGATGCATTCTTTTGCAGTAAGAGTTTGAATTTCTAGGTTTCACTCTGTTTTCTCCTATATTGACAGATGCAACTAGAACTCTAAATCAAACACTGTTTGTGCTAGCTTCTTGAAACTTGACACAATAAAGTAGTTCTACGTTCTATCTCTAAGGTTTGTTTCCTCTTGATGTAGCCTAATGCAGGGACTGGCGAATAACACTTATATTGAAAGGGGTTGCCAAACTTTCAAAAAACTAGAGTCTCCTGAAATCTCAACATATATTTTTTCATCCAATCTTCATGATACATTCAAGTAATGATCAGTACACCATTCCCACTTGGATGCCCAAGTTTTGTTCTTCTAGGTTGAAGCATTCGTTTGCAGGAACAGTTTGAATTTTTAGGTTTCACTCTGTTTTCTCCTATATTGACAGATGCAGTTAGAACTTTAAATCAAACACGGTTTGTGCTAGCTACTTGAAACATGACACAATAAAGTAGTTCTACGTTCTATCCCTAAGGTTTGTTTCCTCTTGATGTAGCCTTAAGCAGAAACTGGCGAATAACACATTCAATGAAAGGCGTTGTTAGGCTGCCAAAAAACTAGAGTCTCCTGAAATCTCAACACATATTTTTTTTCCGAACTTAATGATACTTTCAAGTAATGAGTAGTACACCAATCAAACTTGGATGCCCAAGTTTCGTTCTCCTAGGTTGATGCATTCGTTTGCAGTAACAGTTTGAATTTCTAGGTTTCACTCTGTTTTCTCCTATATTGACAGATGCAGCTAGAACTCTAAATCAAACACGGTTTGTGCTAGCTTCTTGAAACTTGAAAAAATACTGTAGTTCTACGTTGTATCTCTAAGGTTTGTTTCCTCTTGATGTAGCCTAATGCAGGGACTGGCGAATAACACTTTTATTGAAAGGGGTTGCCAAACTTCCCAAAACTAGAGTCTTCTGATATCTCAACATATATTTTTTTTTCCAATCTTCATGATACTTTCGAGTAATGATCAGTACACCAATCCCACTTGGATGCTCAAGTTTCATTCTCCTACGTTGAAGCATTCGTTTGCAGGAACAGTTTGAATTTTTAGGTTTCACTCAGTTTTCTCCTATATTGACAGATGCAGTTAGAACTTTAAATCAAACACGGTTTGTGCTAGCTACTTGAAACATGACACAATAAAGTAGTTCTACGTTCTATCCCTAAGGTTTGTTTCCTCTTGATGTAGCCTTAAGCAGAGACTGGCGAATAACACATTCAATGAAAGGCGTTGTTAGGCTGCCAAAAAACTACAGTCTCCTGAAATCTCATCATATATTCTTTCTTCCGACCTTCATGATACTTTCAAGTAATGAGCAGTGCACCAATTAAAATTGGATGCCCAAATTTCGTTCTCCTAGGTTGAAGCATTCGTTTGCAGGAACAGTTTGAATTTTTAGGTTTCACTCTGTTTTGTCCTATATTGACAGATGCAGGTCGAACTCTAAATCAAACACGGTTTGTGCTAGCTTCTTGAATCGTGACAAAATACTGTAGTTCTACGTTCTATCTCTAAGGTTTGTTTCCTCTTCATGTAGCCTAATGCAGGGACTGGCGAATAACACTTTTATTGAAAGGGGTTGCCAAACTTCCAAAAACTAGAGTCTTCTGAAATCTCAACATATATTTTTTCATCCAATCTTCATGACACTTTCAAGTAATGATCAGTACACCACTCCCACTTGGATGCTCAAGTTTCATTCTCCTACCTTGAAGCATTCGTTTGCAGTAACAGTTTGAATTTTTAGGTTTCACTCTGTTTTCTCCTATATTGACAAATGTAGTTCAAACTCTAAATCATACACGGTTTGGGCTAGCTTCTTGAAACTTGACACAATAAAGTAGTTCTACATTCTATCCCTAAGGTTTGTTTCCTCTTGATGTAGCCTTCAGCACAGACTGGCGAATAACACTTTCAATGAAAGGCGTTGTTAGGCTGCCAAAAAACTAGAGTCTCCTGAAATCTCAACACATATTTTTTTTTCCGACCTTAATGATACTTTCAAGTAATGAGTAGTACACCAATCAAACTTGGATGCCCAAGTTTCGTTCTCCTAGGTTGATGCATTCGTTTGCAGTAACAGTTTGAATTTCTAGGTTTCACTCTGTTTTCTCCTATATTGACAGATGCAGCTAGAACTCTAAATCAAACACGGTTTGTGCCAGCTTCTTGAAAGTTGACACAATAAAGTAGTTCTATGTTCTATCTCTAAGGTTTGTTTAATCTTGATGTAGCCTAAAGCAGGGACTGGCGAATAACACTTATATTGAAAGGGGTTGCCAAACTTTCAAAAAACTAGAGTCTCCTGAAATCTCAACATATATTTTTTCATCCAATCTTCATGATACATTCAAGTAATGATCAGTACACCATTCCCACTTGGATGCCCAAGTTTTCTTCTTCTAGGTTGAAGCATTCGTTTGCAGGAACAGTTTGAATTTTTAGGTTTCACTCTGTTTTCTCCTATATTGACAGATGCAGTTAGAACTTTAAATCAAACACGGTTTGTGCTAGCTACTTGAAACATGACACAATAAAGTAGTTCTACGTTCTATCCCTAAGGTTTGTTTCCTCTTGATGTAGCCTTAAGCAGAGACTGGCGAATAACACATTCAATGAAAGGCGTTGTTAGGCTGCCAAAAAACTAGAGTCTCCTGAAATCTCAACACATATTTTTTTCCGACCTTAATGATACTTTCAAGTAATGAGCAGTACACCAATCAAACTTGGATGCCCAAGTTTCGTTCTCCTAGGTTGATGCATTCGTTTGCAGTAACAGTTTGAATTTCTAGGTTTCACTCTGTTTTCTCCTATATTGACAGATGCAGCTAGAACTCTAAATCAAACACGGTTTGTGCTAGCTTCTTGAAACTTGAAAAAATACTGTAGTTCTACGTTGTATCTCTAAGGTTTGTTTCCTCTTGATGTAGCCTAATGCAGGGACTGGCGAATAACACTTGTATTGAAAGGGGTTGCCAAACTTCCAAAAACTAGAGTCTTCTGAAATCTCAACATATATTTTTTCATCCAATCTTCATGATACATTCAAGTAATGATCAGTACACCATTCTCACTTGGATGCCCAAGTTTTGTTCTTCTAGGTTGAAGCATTCGTTTGCAGGAACAGTTTGAATTTTTAGGTTTCACTCTGTTTTCTCCTATATTGACAGATGCAGTTAGAACTTTAAATCAAACACGGTTTGTGCTAGCTACTTGAAACATGACACAATAAAGTAGTTCTACGTTCTATCCCTAAGGTTTGTTTCCTCTTGATGTAGCCTTAAGCAGAGACTGGCGAATAACACATTCAATGAAAGGCGTTGTTAGGCTGCCAAAAAACTACAGTCTCCTGAAATCTCATCATATATTTTTTCTTCCGACCTTCATGATACTTTCAAGTAATGAGCAGTGCACCAATTAAAATTGGATGCCCAAGTTTCGTTCTCCTAGGTTGAAGCATTCGTTTGCAGGAACAGTTTGAATTTTTAGGTTTCACTCTGTTTTGTCCTATATTGACAGATGCATGTCGAACTCTAAATCAAACACGGTTTGTGCTAGCTTCTTGAATCGTGACACAATAAAGTAGTTCTACGTTCTATCTCTAAGGTTTGTTTCCTCTTGATGTAGCCTAATGCAGGGACTGGCGAATAACACTTATATTGAAAGGGGTTGCCAAACTTTCAAAAAACTAGAGTCTCCTGAAATCTCAACATATATTTTTTCATCCAATCTTCATGATACATTCAAGTAATGATCAGTACACCATTCCCACTTGGATGCCCAAGTTTTGTTCTTCTAGGTTGAAGCATTCGTTTGCAGGAACAGTTTGAATTTTTAGGTTTCACTCTGTTTTCTCCTATATTGACAGATGCAGTTAGAACTTTAAATCATACACGGTTTGTGCTAGCTACTTGAAACATGACACAATAAAGTAGTTCTACGTTCTATCCCTAAGGTTTGTTTCCTCTTGATGTAGCCTTAAGCAGAAACTGGCGAATAACACATTCAATGAAAGGCGTTGTTAGGCTGCCAAAAAACTAGAGTCTCCTGAAATCTCAACACATATTTTTTTTCCGACCTTAATGATACTTTCAAGTAATGAGTAGTACACCAATCAAACTTGGATGCCCAAGTTTCGTTCTCCTAGGTTGATGCATTCGTTTGCAGTAACAGTTTGAATTTCTAGGTTTCACTCTGTTTTCTCCTATATTGACAGATGCAGCTAGAACTCTAAATCAAACACGGTTTGTGCTAGCATCTTGAAACTTGAAAAAATACTGTAGTTCTACGTTGTATCTCTAAGGTTTGTTTCCTCTTGATGTAGCCTAATGCAGGGACTGGCGAATAACACTTTTATTGAAAGGGGTTGCCAAACTTTCAAAAAACTAGAGTCTCCTGAAATCTCAACATATATTTTTTCATCCAATCTTCATGATACATTCAAGTAATGATCAGTACACCATTCCCACTTGGATGCCCAAGATTTGTTCTTCTAGGTTGAACCATTCGTTTGCAGGAACAGTTTGAATTTTTAGGTTTCACTCTGTTTTCTCCTATATTGACAGATGCAGTTAGAACTTTAAATCAAACACGGTTTGTGCTAGCTACTTGAAACATGACACAATAAAGTAGTTCTACGTTCTATCCCTAAGGTTTGTTTCCTCTTGATGTAGCCTTAAGCAGAGACTGGCGAATAACACATTCAATGAAAGGCGTTGTTAGGCTGCCAAAAAACTAGAGTCTCCTGAAATCTCAACACATATTTTTTTCCGACCTTAATGATACTTTCAAGTAATGAGCAGTACACCAATCAAACTTGGATGCTCAAGTTTCGTTCTCCTAGGTTGATGCATTCTTTTGCAGTAAGAGTTTGAATTTCTAGGTTTCACTCTGTTTTCTCCTATATTGACAGATGCAACTAGAACTCTAAATCAAACACTGTTTGTGCTAGCTTCTTGAAACTTGACACAATAAAGTAGTTCTACGTTCTATCTCTAAGGTTTGTTTCCTCTTGATGTAGCCTAATGCAGGGACTGGCGAATAACACTTATATTGAAAGGGGTTGCCAAACTTTCAAAAAACTAGAGTCTCCTGAAATCTCAACATATATTTTTTCATCCAATCTTCATGATACATTCAAGTAATGATCAGTACACCATTCCCACTTGGATGCCCAAGTTTTGTTCTTCTAGGTTGAAGCATTCGTTTGCAGGAACAGTTTGAATTTTTAGGTTTCACTCTGTTTTCTCCTATATTGACAGATGCAGTTAGAACTTTAAATCAAACACGGTTTGTGCTAGCTACTTGAAACATGACACAATAAAGTAGTTCTACGTTCTATCCCTAAGGTTTGTTTCCTCTTGATGTAGCCTTAAGCAGAGACTGGCGAATAACACATTCAATGAAAGGCGTTGTTAGGCTGCCAAAAAACTAGAGTCTCCTGAAATCTCAACACATATTTTTTTCCGACCTTAATGATACTTTCAAGTAATGAGCAGTACACCAATCAAACTTGGATGCCCAAGTTTCGTTCTCCTAGGTTGATGCATTCGTTTGCAGTAACAGTTTGAATTTCTAGGTTTCACTCTGTTTTCTCCTATATTGACAGATGCAGCTAGAACTCTAAATCAAACACGGTTTGTGCTAGCTTCTTGAAACTTGAAAAAATACTGTAGTTCTACGTTGTATCTCTAAGGTTTGTTTCCTCTTGATGTAGCCTAATGCAGGGACTGGCGAATAACACTTGTATTGAAAGGGGTTGCCAAACTTCCAAAAACTAGAGTCTTCTGAAATCTCAACATATATTTTTTCATCCAATCTTCATGATACATTCAAGTAATGATCAGTACACCATTCTCACTTGGATGCCCAAGTTTTGTTCTTCTAGGTTGAAGCATTCGTTTGCAGGAACAGTTTGAATTTTTAGGTTTCACTCTGTTTTCTCCTATATTGACAGATGCAGTTAGAACTTTAAATCAAACACGGTTTGTGCTAGCTACTTGAAACATGACACAATAAAGTAGTTCTACGTTCTATCCCTAAGGTTTGTTTCCTCTTGATGTAGCCTTAAGCAGAGACTGGCGAATAACACATTCAATGAAAGGCGTTGTTAGGCTGCCAAAAAACTACAGTCTCCTGAAATCTCATCATATATTTTTTCTTCCGACCTTCATGATACTTTCAAGTAATGAGCAGTGCACCAATTAAAATTGGATGCCCAAGTTTCGTTCTCCTAGGTTGAAGCATTCGTTTGCAGGAACAGTTTGAATTTTTAGGTTTCACTCTGTTTTGTCCTATATTGACAGATGCATGTCGAACTCTAAATCAAACACGGTTTGTGCTAGCTTCTTGAATCGTGACAAAATACTGTAGTTCTACGTTCTATCTCTAAGGTTTGTTTCCTCTTCATGTAGCCTAATGCAGGGACTGGCGAATAACACTTTTATTGAAAGGGGTTGCCAAACTTCCAAAAACTAGAGTCTTCTGAAATCTCAACATATATTTTTTCATCCAATCTTCATGACACTTTCAAGTAATGATCAGTACACCACTCCCACTTGGATGCTCAAGTTTCATTCTCCCACCTTGAAGCATTCGTTTGCAGTAACAGTTTGAATTTTTAGGTTTCACTCTGTTTTCTCCTATATTGACAAATGTAGTTCAAACTCTAAATCATACACGGTTTGGGCTAGCTTCTTGAAACTTGACACAATAAAGTAGTTCTACATTCTATCCCTAAGGTTTGTTTCCTCTTGATGTAGCCTTCAGCACAGACTGGCGAATAACACTTCCAATGAAAGGCGTTGTTAGGCTGCCAAAAAACTAGAGTCTCCTGAAATCTCAACACATATTTTTTTTCCGACCTTAATGATACTTTCAAGTAATGAGTAGTACACCAATCAAACTTGGATGCCCAAGTTTCGTTCTCCTAGGTTGATGCATTCGTTTGCAGTAACAGTTTGAATTTCTAGGTTTCACTCTGTTTTCTCCTATATTGACAGATGCAGCTAGAACTCTAAATCAAACACGGTTTGTGCTAGCTTCTTGAAAGTTGACACAATAAAGTAGTTCTATGTTCTATCTCTAAGGTTTGTTTAATCTTGATGTAGCCTAAAGCAGGGACTGGCGAATAACACTTATATTGAAAGGGGTTGCCAAACTTTCAAAAAACTAGAGTCTCCTGAAATCTCAACATATATTTTTTCATCCAATCTTCATGATACATTCAAGTAATGATCAGTACACCATTCCCACTTGGATGCCCAAGTTTTGTTCTTCTAGATTGAACCATTCGTTTGCAGGAACAGTTTGAATTTTTAGGTTTCACTCTGTTTTCTCCTATATTGACAGATGCAGTTAGAACTTTAAATCAAACACGGTTTGTGCTAGCTACTTGAAACATGACACAATAAAGTAGTTCTAGGTTCTATCCCTAAGGTTTGTTTCCTCTTGATGTAGCCTTAAGCAGAGACTGGCGAATAACACATTCAATGAAAGGCGTTGTTAGGCTGCCAAAAAACTAGAGTCTCCTGAAATCTCAACACATATTTTTTTCCGACCTTAATGATACTTTCAAGTAATGAGCAGTACACCAATCAAACTTGGATGCTCAAGTTTCGTTCTCCTAGGTTGATGCATTCTTTTGCAGTAAGAGTTTGAATTTCTAGGTTTCACTCTGTTTTCTCCTATATTGACAGATGCAACTAGAACTCTAAATCAAACACTGTTTGTGCTAGCTTCTTGAAACTTGACACAATAAAGTAGTTCTACGTTCTATCTCTAAGGTTTGTTTCCTCTTGATGTAGCCTAATGCAGGGACTGGCGAATAACACTTATATTGAAAGGGGTTGCCAAACTTTCAAAAAACTAGAGTCTCCTGAAATCTCAACATATATTTTTTCATCCAATCTTCATGATACATTCAAGTAATGATCAGTACACCATTCCCACTTGGATGCCCAAGTTTTGTTCTTCTAGGTTGAAGCATTCGTTTGCAGGAACAGTTTGAATTTTTAGGTTTCACTCTGTTTTCTCCTATATTGACAGATGCAGTTAGAACTTTAAATCAAACACGGTTTGTGCTAGCTACTTGAAACATGACACAATAAAGTAGTTCTACGTTCTATCCCTAAGGTTTGTTTCCTCTTGATGTAGCCTTAAGCAGAAACTGGCGAATAACACATTCAATGAAAGGCGTTGTTAGGCTGCCAAAAAACTAGAGTCTCCTGAAATCTCAACACATATTTTTTTTCCGAACTTAATGATACTTTCAAGTAATGAGTAGTACACCAATCAAACTTGGATGCCCAAGTTTCGTTCTCCTAGGTTGATGCATTCGTTTGCAGTAACAGTTTGAATTTCTAGGTTTCACTCTGTTTTCTCCTATATTGACAGATGCAGCTAGAACTCTAAATCAAACACGGTTTGTGCTAGCTTCTTGAAACTTGAAAAAATACTGTAGTTCTACGTTGTATCTCTAAGGTTTGTTTCCTCTTGATGTAGCCTAATGCAGGGACTGGCGAATAACACTTTTATTGAAAGGGGTTGCCAAACTTCCCAAAACTAGAGTCTTCTGATATCTCAACATATATTTTTTTTTCCAATCTTCATGATACTTTCGAGTAATGATCAGTACACCAATCCCACTTGGATGCTCAAGTTTCATTCTCCTACGTTGAAGCATTCGTTTGCAGGAACAGTTTGAATTTTTAGGTTTCACTCAGTTTTCTCCTATATTGACAGATGCAGTTAGAACTTTAAATCAAACACGGTTTGTGCTAGCTACTTGAAACATGACACAATAAAGTAGTTCTACGTTCTATCCCTAAGGTTTGTTTCCTCTTGATGTAGCCTTAAGCAGAGACTGGCGAATAACACATTCAATGAAAGGCGTTGTTAGGCTGCCAAAAAACTACAGTCTCCTGAAATCTCATCATATATTCTTTCTTCCGACCTTCATGATACTTTCAAGTAATGAGCAGTGCACCAATTAAAATTGGATTCCCAAGTTTCGTTCTCCTAGGTTGAAGCATTCGTTTGCAGGAACAGTTTGAATTTTTAGGTTTCACTCTGTTTTGTCCTATATTGACAGATGCAGGTCGAACTCTAAATCAAACACGGTTTGTGCTAGCTTCTTGAATCGTGACAAAATACTGTAGTTCTACGTTCTATCTCTAAGGTTTGTTTCCTCTTCATGTAGCCTAATGCAGGGACTGGCGAATAACACTTTTATTGAAAGGGGTTGCCAAACTTCCAAAAACTAGAGTCTTCTGAAATCTCAACATATATTTTTTCATCCAATCTTCATGACACTTTCAAGTAATGATCAGTACACCACTCCCACTTGGATGCTCAAGTTTCATTCTCCTACCTTGAAGCATTCGTTTGCAGTAACAGTTTGAATTTTTAGGTTTCACTCTGTTTTCTCCTATATTGACAAATGTAGTTCAAACTCTAAATCATACACGGTTTGGGCTAGCTTCTTGAAACTTGACACAATAAAGTAGTTCTACATTCTATCCCTAAGGTTTGTTTCCTCTTGATGTAGCCTTCAGCACAGACTGGCGAATAACACTTTCAATGAAAGGCGTTGTTAGGCTGCCAAAAAACTAGAGTCTCCTGAAATCTCAACACATATTTTTTTTTCCGACCTTAATGATACTTTCAAGTAATGAGTAGTACACCAATCAAACTTGGATGCCCAAGTTTCGTTCTCCTAGGTTGATGCATTCGTTTGCAGTAACAGTTTGAATTTCTAGGTTTCACTCTGTTTTCTCCTATATTGACAGATGCAGCTAGAACTCTAAATCAAACACGGTTTTTGCCAGCTTCTTGAAAGTTGACACCATAAAGTAGTTCTATGTTCTATCTCTAAGGTTTGTTTAATCTTGATGTAGCCTAAAGCAGGGACTGGCGAATAACACTTATATTGAAAGGGGTTGCCAAACTTTCAAAAAACTAGAGTCTCCTGAAATCTCAACATATATTTTTTCATCCAATCTTCATGATACATTCAAGTAATGATCAGTACACCATTCCCACTTGGATGCCCAAGTTTTGTTCTTCTAGGTTGAAGCATTCGTTTGCAGGAACAGTTTGAATTTTTAGGTTTCACTCTGTTTTCTCCTATATTGACAGATGCAGTTAGAACTTTAAATCAAACACGGTTTGTGCTAGCTACTTGAAACATGACACAATAAAGTAGTTCTACGTTCTATCCCTAAGGTTTGTTTCCTCTTGATGTAGCCTTAAGCAGAGACTGGCGAATAACACATTCAATGAAAGGCGTTGTTAAGCTGCCAAAAAACTAGAGTCTCCTGAAATCTCAACACATATTTTTTTCCGACCTTAATGATACTTTCAAGTAATGAGCAGTACACCAATCAAACTTGGATGCTCAAGTTTCGTTCTCCTAGGTTGATGCATTCTTTTGCAGTAAGAGTTTGAATTTCTAGGTTTCACTCTGTTTTCTCCTATATTGACAGATGCAACTAGAACTCTAAATCAAACACTGTTTGTGCTAGCTTCTTGAAACTTGAAACAATAAAGTAGTTCTACATTCTATCTCTAAGGTTTGTTTCCTCTTGATGTAGCCTAATGCAGGGACTGGCGAATAACACTTATATTGAAAGGGGTTGCCAAACTTTCAAAAAACTAGAGTCTCCTGAAATCTCAACATATATTTTTTCATCCAATCTTCATGATACATTCAAGTAATGATCAGTACACCATTCCCACTTGGATGCCCAAGTTTTGTTCTTCTAGGTTGAAGCATTCGTTTGCAGGAACAGTTTGAATTTTTAGGTTTCACTCTGTTTTCTCCTATATTGACAGATGCAGTTAGAACTTTAAATCAAACACGGTTTGTGCTAGCTACTTGAAACATGACACAATAAAGTAGTTCTACGTTCTATCCCTAAGGTTTGTTTCCTCTTGATGTAGCCTTAAGCAGAGACTGGCGAATAACACATTCAATGAAAGGCGTTGTTAGGCTGCCAAAAAACTAGAGTCTCCTGAAATCTCAACACATATTTTTTTCCGACCTTAATGATACTTTCAAGTAATGAGCAGTACACCAATCAAACTTGGATGCTCAAGTTTCGTTCTCCTAGGTTGATGCATTCTTTTGCAGTAAGAGTTTGAATTTCTAGGTTTCACTCTGTTTTCTCCTATATTGACAGATGCAACTAGAACTCTAAATCAAACACTGTTTGTGCTAGCTTCTTGAAACTTGAAACAATAAAGTAGTTCTACGTTCTATCTCTAAGGTTTGTTTCCTCTTGATGTAGCCTAATGCAGGGACTGGCGAATAACACTTATATTGAAAGGGGTTGCCAAACTTTCAAAAAACTAGAGTCTCCTGAAATCTCAACATATATTTTTTCATCCAATCTTCATGATACATTCAAGTAATGATCAGTACACCATTCCCACTTGGATGCCCAAGTTTTGTTCTTCTAGGTTGAAGCATTCGTTTGCAGGAACAGTTTGAATTTTTAGGTTTCACTCTGTTTTCTCCTATATTGACAGATGCAGGTCGAACTCTAAATCAAACACGGTTTGTGCTAGCTTCTTGAATCGTGACAAAATACTGTAGTTCTACGTTCTATCTCTAAGGTTTGTTTCCTCTTCATGTAGCCTAATGCAGGGACTGGCGAATAACACTTTTATTGAAAGGGGTTGCCAAACTTCCAAAAACTAGAGTCTTCTGAAATCTCAACATATATTTTTTCATCCAATCTTCATGACACTTTCAAGTAATGATCAGTACACCACTCCCACTTGGATGCTCAAGTTTCATTCTCCTACCTTGAGGCATTCGTTTGCAGTAACAGTTTGAATTTTTAGGTTTCACTCTGTTTTCTCCTATATTGACAGATGCAGTTAGAACTTTAAATCAAACACGGTTTGTGCTAGCTACTTGAAACATGACACAATAAAGTAGTTCTACGTTCTATCCCTAAGGTTTGTTTCCTCTTGATGTAGCCTTAAGCAGAGACTGGCGAATAACACATTCAATGAAAGGCGTTGTTAGGCTGCCAAAAAACTAGAGTCTCCTGAAATCTCAACACATATTTTTTTCCGACCTTAATGATACTTTCAAGTAATGAGCAGTACACCAATCAAACTTGGATGCTCAAGTTTCGTTCTCCTAGGTTGATGCATTCTTTTGCAGTAAGAGTTTGAATTTCTAGGTTTCACTCTGTTTTCTCCTATATTGACAGATGCAGCTAGAACTCTAAATCAAACACGGTTTGTGCTAGCTTCTTGAAACTTGAAAAAATACTGTAGTTCTACGTTGTATCTCTAAGGTTTGTTTCCTCTTGATGTAGCCTAATGCAGGGACTGGCGAATAACACTTTTATTGAAAGGGGTTGCCAAACTTCCCAAAACTAGAGTCTTCTGATATCTCAACATATATTTTTTTTTCCAATCTTCATGATACTTTCGAGTAATGATCAGTACACCAATCCCACTTGGATGCTCAAGTTTCATTCTCCTACGTTGAAGCATTCGTTTGCAGGAACAGTTTGAATTTTTAGGTTTCACTCTGTTTTCTCCTATATTGACAAATGTAGTTCAAACTCTAAATCATACACGGTTTGGGCTAGCTTCTTGAAACTTGACACAATAAAGTAGTTCTACATTCTATCCCTAAGGTTTGTTTCCTCTTGATGTAGCCTTCAGCACAGACTGGCGAATAACACTTTCAATGAAAGGCGTTGTTAGGCTGCCAAAAAACTAGAGTCTCCTGAAATCTCAACACATATTTTTTTTCCGACCTTAATGATACTTTCAAGTAATGAGCAGTAGACCGATCAAAGTTGGATGCCCAAGTTTCGTTCTCCTAGGTTGATGCATTCGTTTGCAGTAACAGTTTGAATTTCTAGGTTTCACTCTGTTTTCTCCTATATTGACAGATGCAGCTAGAACTCTAAATCAAACACGGTTTGTGCTAGCTTCTTGAAACTTGACACAATAAAGTAGTTCTACGTTCTATCTCTAAGGTTTGTTTCCTCTTGATGTAGCCTAATGCAGGGACTGGCGAATAACACTTGTATTGAAAGGGGTTGCCAAACTTCCAAAAACTAGAGTCTTCTGAAATCTCAACATATATTTTTTCATCCAATCTTCATGATACATTCAAGTAATGATCAGTACACCATTCTCACTTGGATGCCCAAGTTTTGTTCTTCTAGGTTGAAGCATTCGTTTGCAGGAACAGTTTGAATTTTTAGGTTTCACTCTGTTTTCTCCTATATTGACAGATGCAGTTAGAACTTTAAATCAAACACGGTTTGTGCTAGCTACTTGAAACATGACACAATAAAGTAGTTCTACGTTCTATCCCTAAGGTTTGTTTCCTCTTGATGTAGCCTTAAGCAGAGACTGGCGAATAACACATTCAATGAAAGGCGTTGTTAGGCTGCCAAAAAACTACAGTCTCCTGAAATCTCATCATATATTTTTTCTTCCGACCTTCATGATACTTTCAAGTAATGAGCAGTGCACCAATTAAAATTGGATGCCCAAGTTTCGTTCTCCTAGGTTGAAGCATTCGTTTGCAGGAACAGTTTGAATTTTTAGGTTTCACTCTGTTTTGTCCTATATTGACAGATGCAGGTCGAACTCTAAATCAAACACGGTTTGTGCTAGCTTCTTGAATCGTGACAAAATACTGTAGTTCTACGTTCTATCTCTAAGGTTTGTTTCCTCTTCATGTAGCCTAATGCAGGGACTGGCGAATAACACTTTTATTGAAAGGGGTTGCCAAACTTCCAAAAACTAGAGTCTTCTGAAATCTCAACATATATTTTTTCATCCAATCTTCATGACACTTTCAAGTAATGATCAGTACACCACTCCCACTTGGATGCTCAAGTTTCATTCTCCTACCTTGAAGCATTCGTTTGCAGTAACAGTTTGAATTTTTAGGTTTCACTCTGTTTTCTCCTATATTGACAAATGTAGTTCAAACTCTAAATCATACACGGTTTGGGCTAGCTTCTTGAAACTTGACACAATAAAGTAGTTCTACATTCTATCCCTAAGGTTTGTTTCCTCTTGATGTAGCCTTCAGCACAGACTGGCGAATAACACTTTCAATGAAAGGCGTTGTTAGGCTGCCAAAAAACTAGAGTCTCCTGAAATCTCAACACATATTTTTTTCCGACCTTAATGATACTTTCAAGTAATGAGAAGTACACCAATCAAACTTGGATAATCAAGTTTCGTTCTCCTAGGTTGATGCATTCTTTTGCAGTAAGAGTTTGAATTTCTAGGTTTCACTCTGTTTTCTCCTATATTGACAGACGCAACTAGAACTCTAAATCAAACACTGTTTGTGCTAGCTTCTTGAAACTTGACACAATAAAGTAGTTCTACGTTCTATCTCTAAGGTTTGTTTCCTCTTGATGTAGCCTAATGCAGGGACTGGCGAATAACACTTATATTGAAAGGGGTTGCCAAACTTTCAAAAAACTAGAGTCTCCTGAAATCTCAACATATATTTTTTCATCCAATCTTCATGATACATTCAAGTAATGATCAGTACACCATTCCCACTTGGATGCCCAAGTTTTGTTCTTCTAGGTTGAAGCATTCGTTTGCAGGAACAGTTTGAATTTTTAGGTTTCACTCTGTTTTCTCCTATATTGACAGATGCAGTTAGAACTTTAAATCAAACACGGTTTGTGCTAGCTACTTGAAACATGACACAATAAAGTAGTTCTACGTTCTATCCCTAAGGTTTGTTTCCTCTTGATGTAGCCTTAAGCAGAAACTGGCGAATAACACATTCAATGAAAGGCGTTGTTAGGATGCCAAAAAACTAGAGTCTCCTGAAATCTCAACACATATTTTTTTTCCGACCTTAATGATACTTTCAAGTAATGAGCAGTACACCGATCAAAGTTGAATGCCCAAGTTTCGTTCTCCTAGGTTGATGCATTCGTTTGCAGTAACAGTTTGAATTTCTAGGTTTCACTCTGTTTTCTCCTATATTGACAGATGCAGCTAGAACTCTAAATCAAACACGGTTTGTGCTAGCTTCTTGAAACTTGACACAATAAAGTAGTTCTACGTTCTATCTCTAAGGTTTGTTTCCTCTTGATGTAGCCTAATGCAGGGACTGGCGAATAACACTTGTATTGAAAGGGGTTGCCAAACTTCCAAAAACTAGAGTCTTCTGAAATCTCAACATATATTTTTTCATCCAATCTTCATGACACTTTCGAGTAATGATCAGTACACCACTCCCACTTGGATGCTCAAGTTTCATTCTCCTACCTTGAAGCATTCGTTTGCAGTAACAGTTTGAATTTTTAGGTTTCACTCTGTTTTCTCCTATATTGACAAATGTAGTTCAAACTCTAAATCATACACGGTTTGGGCTAGCTTCTTGAAACTTGACACAATAAAGTAGTTCTACATTCTATCCCTAAGGTTTGTTTCCTCTTGATGTAGCCTTCAGCACAGACTGGTGAATAACACTTTCAATGAAAGGCATTGTTAGGCTGCCAAAAAACTAGAGTCTCCTGAAATCTCAACACATATTTTTTTTCCGACCTTTATGATACTTTCAAGTAATGAGTAGTACACCGATCAAACTTGGATGCCCAAGTTTCGTTCTCCTAGGTTGATGCATTCGTTTGCAGTAACAGTTTGAATTTCTAGGTTTCACTCTGTTTTCTCCTATATTGACAGATGCAGCTAGAACTCTAAATCAAACACGGTTTGTGCTAGCTTCTTGAAAGTTGACACAATAAAGTAGTTCTATGTTCTATCTCTAAGGTTTGTTTAATCTTGATGTAGCCTAAAGCAGGGACTGGCGAATAACACTTATATTGAAAGGGGTTGCCAAACTTTCAAAAAACTAGAGTCTCCTGAATTCTCAACATATATTTTTTCATCCAATCTTCATGATACATTCAAGTAATGATCTTACACCATTCCCACTTGGATGCCCAAGTTTTTTTCTTCTAGGTTGAAGCATTCGTTTGCAGGAACAGTTTGAATTTTTAGGTTTCACTCTGTTTTCTCCTATATTGACAGATGCAGTTAGAACTTTAAATCAAACACGGTTTGTGCTAGCTACTTGAAACATGACACAATAAAGTAGTTCTACGTTCTATCCCTAAGGTTTGTTTCCTCTTGATGTAGCCTTAAGCAGAGACTGGCGAATAACACATTCAATGAAAGGCGTTGTTAGGCTGCCAAAAAACTACAGTCTCCTGAAATCTCATCATATATTTTTTCTTCCGACCTTCATGATACTTTCAAGTAATGAGCAGTGCACCAATTAAAATTGGATGCCCAAGTTTCGTTCTCCTAGGTTGAAGCATTCGTTTGCAGGAACAGTTTGAATTTTTAGGTTTCACTCTGTTTTGTCCTATATTGACAGATGCAGGTCGAACTCTAAATCAAACACGGTTTGTGCTAGCTTCTTGAATAGTGACAAAATACTGTAGTTCTACGTTCTATCTCTAAGGTTTGTTTCCTCTTGATGTAGCCTAATGCAGGGACTGGCGAATAACACTTTTATTGAAAGGGGTTGCCAAACTTCCAATAACTAGAGTCTTCTGAAATCTCAACATATATTTTTTCATCCAATCTTCATGACACTTTCAAGTAATGATCAGTACACCACTCCCACTTGGATGCTCAAGTTTCATTCTCCTACCTTGAAGCATTCGTTTGCAGTAACAGTTTGAATTTTTAGGTTTCACTCTGTTTTCTCCTATATTGACAAATGTAGTTCAAACTCTAAATCATACACGGTTTGGGCTAGCTTCTTGAAACTTGACACAATAAAGTAGTTCTACATTCTATCCCTAAGGATTGTTTCCTCTTGATGTAGCCTTCAGCACAGATTGGCGAATAACACTTTCAATGAAAGGCGTTGTTAGGCTGCCAAAAAACTAGAGTCTCCTGAAATCTCAACACATATTTTTTTCCGACCTTAATGATACTTTCAAGTAATGAGCAGTACACCAATCAAACTTGGATGCTCAAGTTTCGTTCTCCTAGGTTGATGCATTCTTTTGCAGTAAGAGTTTGAATTTCTAGGTTTCACTCTGTTTTCTCCTATATTGACAGATGCAACTAGAACTCTAAATCAAACACTGTTTGTGCTAGCTTCTTGAAACTTGACACAATAAAGTAGTTCTACGTTCTATCTCTAAGGTTTGTTTCCTCTTGATGTAGCCTAATGCAGGGACTGGCGAATAACACTTATATTGAAAGGGGTTGCCAAACTTTCAAAAAACTAGAGTCTCCTGAAATCTCAACATATATTTTTTCATCCAATCTTCATGATACATTCAAGTAATGATCAGTACACCATTCCCACTTGGATGCCCAAGTTTTGTTCTTCTAGGTTGAAGCATTCGTTTTCAGGAACAGTTTGAATTTTTAGGTTTCACTCTGTTTTCTCCTATATTGACAGATGCAGTTAGAACTTTAAATCAAACACGGTTTGTGCTAGCTACTTGAAACATGACACAATAAAGTAGTTCTACGTTCTATCCCTAAGGTTTGTTTCCTCTTGATGTAGCCTTAAGCAGAAACTGGCGAATAACACATTCAATGAAAGGCGTTGTTAGGCTGCAAAAAACTAGAGTCTCCTGAAATCTCAACACATATTTTTTTTCCGACCTTAATGATACTTTCAAGTAATGAGCAGTACACCGATCAAAATTGGATGCCCAAGTTTCGTTCTCCTAGGTTGATGCATTCGTTTGCAGGAACAGTTTGAATTTCTAGGTTTCACTCTGTTTTCTCCTATATTGACAGATGCAGCTAGAACTCTAAATCAAACACGGTTTGTGCTAGCTTCTTGAAACTTGACACAATAAAGTAGTTCTACGTTCTATCTCTAAGGTTTGTTTCCTCTTGATGTAGCCTAATGCAGGGACTGGCGAATAACACTTGTATTGAAAGGGGTTGCCAAACTTCCAAAAACTAGAGTCTTCTGAAATCTCAACATATATTTTTTCATCCAATCTTCATGATACATTCAAGTAATGATCAGTACACCATTCTCACTTGGATGCCCAAGTTTTGTTCTTCTAGGTTGAAGCATTCGTTTGCAGGAACAGTTTGAATTTTTAGGTTTCACTCTGTTTTCTCCTATATTGACAGATGCAGTTAGAACTTTAAATCAAACACGGTTTGTGCTAGCTACTTGAAACATGACACAATAAAGTAGTTCTACGTTCTATCCCTTAGGTTTGTTTCCTCTTGATGTAGCCTTAAGCAGAGACTGGCGAATAACACATTCAATGAAAGGCGTTGTTAGGCTGCCAAAAAACTACAGTCTCCTGAAATCTCATCATATATTTTTTCTTCCGACCTTCATGATACTTTCAAGTAATGAGCAGTGCACCAATTAAAATTGGATGCCCAAGTTTCGTTCTCCTGGTTTGAAGCATTCGTTTGCAGGAACAGTTTGAATTTTTAGGTTTCACTCTGTTTTGTCCTATATTGACAGATGCAGGTCGAACTCTAAATCAAACACGGTTTGTGCTAGCTTCTTGAATCGTGACAAAATACTGTAGTTCTACGTTCTATCTCTAAGGTTTGTTTCCTCTTCATGTAGCCTAATGCAGGGACTGGCGAATAACACTTTTATTGAAAGGGGTTGCCAAACTTCCAAAAACTAGAGTCTTCTGAAATCTCAACATATATTTTTTCATCCAATCTTCATAACACTTTCAAGTAATGATCAGTACACCAATCCCACTTGGATGCTCAAGTTTCATTCTCCTACCTTGAAGCATTCGTTTGCAGTAACAGTTTGAATTTTTAGGTTTCACTCTGTTTTCTCCTATATTGACAAATGTAGTTCAAACTCTAAATCATACACGGTTTGGGCTAGCTTCTTGAAACTTGACACAATAAAGTAGTTCTACATTCTATCCCTAAGGTTTGTTTCCTCTTGATGTAGCCTTCAGCACAGACTGGCGAATAACACTTTCAATGAAAGGCGTTGTTAGGCTGCCAAAAAACTAGAGTCTCCTGAAATCTCAACACATATTTTTTTTCCGACCTTAATGATACTTTCAAGTAATGAGTAGTACACCAATCAAACTTGGATGCCCAAGTTTCGTTCTCCTAGGTTGATGCATTCGTTTGCAGTAACAGTTTGAATTTCTAGGTTTCACTCTGTTTTCTCCTATATTGACAGATGCAGCTAGAACTCTAAATCAAACACGGTTTGTGCTAGCTTCTTGAAAGTTGACACAATAAAGTAGTTCTATGTTCTATCTCTAAGGTTTGTTTAATCTTGATGTAGCCTAAAGCAGGGACTGGCGAATAACACTTATATTGAAAGGGGTTGCCAAACTTTCAAAAAACTAGAGTCTCCTGAAATCTCAACATATATTTTTTCATCCAATCTTCATGATACATTCAAGTAATGATCAGTACACCATTCCCACTTGGATGCCCAAGTTTTGTTCTTCTAGGTTGAAGCATTCGTTTGCAGGAACAGTTTGAATTTTTAGGTTTCACTCTGTTTTCTCCTATACTGACAGATGCAGTTAGAACTTTAAATCAAACACGGTTTGTGCTAGCTACTTGAAACATGACACAATAAAGTAGTTCTACGTTCTATCCCTAAGGTTTGTTTCCTCTTGATGTAGCCTTAAGCAGAGACTGGCGAATAACACATTCAATGAAAGGCGTTGTTAGGCTGCCAAAAAACTAGAGTCTCCTGAAATCTCAACACATATTTTTTTCCGACCTTAATGATACTTTCAAGTAATGAGCAGTACACCAATCAAACTTGGATGCTCAAGTTTCCATCTCCTAGGTTGATGCATTCTTTTGCAGTAAGAGTTTGAATTTCTAGGTTTCACTCTGTTTTCTCCTATATTGACAGATGCAACTAGAACTCTAAATCAAACACTGTTTGTGCTAGCTTCTTGAAACTTGACACAATAAAGTAGTTCTACGTTCTATCTCTAAGGTTTGTTTCCTCTTGATGTAGCCTAATGCAGGGACTGGCGAATAACACTTATATTGAAAGGGGTTGCCAAACTTTCAAAAAAACTAGAGTCTCCTGAAATCTCAACATATATTTTTTCATCCAATCTTCATGATACATTCAAGTAATGATCAGTACACCATTCCCACTTGGATGCCCAAGTTTTGTTCTTCTAGGTTGAAGCATTCGTTTGCAGGAACAGTTTGAATTTTTAGGTTTCACTCTGTTTTCTCCTATATTGACAGATGCAGTTAGAACTTTAAATCAAACACGGTTTGTGCTAGCTACTTGAAACATGACACAATAAAGTAGTTCTACGTTCTATCCCTAAGGTTTGTTTCCTCTTGATGTAGCCTTAAGCAGAAACTGGCGAATAACACATTCAATGAAAGGCGTTGTTAGGCTGCCAAAAAACTAGAGTCTCCTGAAATCTCAACACATATTTTTTTTCCGACCTTAATGATACTTTCAAGTAATGAGTAGTACACCAATCAAACTTGGATGCCCAAGTTTCGTTCTCCTAGGTTGATGCATTCGTTTTCAGTAACAGTTTGAATTTCTAGGTTTCACTCTGTTTTCTCCTATATTGACAGATGCAGCTAGAACTCTAAATCAAACACGGTTTGTGCTAGCTTCTTGAAACTTGACACAATAAAGTAGTTCTACGTTCTATCTCTAAGGTTTGTTTCCTCTTGATGTAGCCTAATGCAGGGACTGGCGAATAAACACTTGTATTGAAAGGGGTTGCCAAACTTCCAAAAACTAGAGTCTTCTGAAATCTCAACATATATTTTTTCATCCAATCTTCATGATACATTCAAGTAATGATCAGTACACCATTCTCACTTGGATGCCCAAGTTTTGTTCTTCTAGGTTGAAGCATTCGTTTGCAGGAACAGTTTGAATTTTTAGGTTTCACTCTGTTTTCTCCTATATTGACAGATGCAGTTAGAACTTTAAATCAAACACGGTTTGTGCTAGCTACTTGAAACATGACACAATAAAGTAGTTCTACGTTCTATCCCTAAGGTTTGTTTCCTCTTGATGTAGCCTTAAGCAGAGACTGGCGAATAACACATTCAATGAAAGGCGTTGTTAGGCTGCCAAAAAACTACAGTCTCCTGAAATCACATCATATATTTTTTCTTCCGACCTTCATGATACTTTCAAGTAATGAGCAGTGCACCAATTAAAATTGGATGCCCAAGTTTCGTTCTCCTAGGTTGAAGCATTCGTTTGCAGGAACAGTTTGAATTTTTAGGTTTCACTCTGTTTTGTCCTATATTGACAGATGCAGGTCGAACTCTAAATCAAACACGGTTTGTGCTAGCTTCTTGAATCGTGACAAAATACTGTAGTTCTATGTTCTATCTCTAAGGTTTGTTTCCTCTTCATGTAGCCTAATGCAGGGACTGGCGAATAACACTTTTATTGAAAGGGGTTGCCAAACTTCCAAAAACTAGAGTCTTCTGAAATCTCAACATATATTTTTTCATCCAATCTTCATGACACTTTCGAGTAATGATCAGTACACCACTCCCACTTGGATGCTCAAGGTTTCATTCTCCTACCTTGAAGCCTTCGTTTGCAGTAACAGTTTGAATTTTTAGGTTTCACTCTGTTTTCTCCTATATTGACAAATGTAGTTCAAACTCTAAATCATACACGGTTTGGGCTAGCTTCTTGAAACTTGACACAATAAAGTAGTTCTACATTCTATCCCTAAGGTTTGTTTCCTCTTGATGTAGCCTTCAGCACAGACTGGTGAATAACACTTTCAATGAAAGGCGTTGTTAGGCTGCCAAAAAACTAGAGTCTCCTGAAATCTCAACACATATTTTTTTTCCGACCTTTATGATACTTTCAAGTAATGAGTAGTACACCGATCAAACTTGGATGCCCAAGTTTCGTTCTCCTAGGTTGATGCATTCGTTTGCAGTAACAGTTTGAATTTCTAGGTTTCACTCTGTTTTCTCCTATATTGACAGATGCAGCTAGAACTCTAAATCAAACACGGTTTGTGCTAGCTTCTTGAAAGTTGACACAATAAAGTAGTTCTATGTTCTATCTCTAAGGTTTGTTAAATCTTTGATGTAGCCTAAAGCAGGGACTGGCGAATAACACTTAAATTGAAAGGGGTTGCCAAACTTTCAAAAAACTAGAGTCTCCTGAATTCTCAACATATATTTTTTCATCCAATCTTCATGATACATTCAAGTAATGATCAGTACACCATTCCCACTTGGATGCCCAAGTTTTGTTCTTCTAGGTTGAAGCATTCGTTTGCAGGAACAGTTTGAATTTTTAGGTTTCACTCTGTTTTCTCCTATATTGACAGATGCAGTTAGAACTTTAAATCAAACACGGTTTGTGCTAGCTACTTGAAACATGACACAATAAAGTAGTTCTACGTTCTATCCCTAAGGTTTGTTTCCTCTTGATGTAGCCTTAAGCAGAGACTGGCGAATAACACATTCAATGAAAGGCGTTGTTAGGCTGCCAAAAAACTAGAGTCTCCTGAAATCTCATCATATATTTTTTCTTCCGACCTTCATGATACTTTCAAGTAATGAGCAGTGCACCAATTAAAATTGGATGCCCAAGTTTCGTTCTCCTAGGTTGAAGCATTCTTTTGCAGTAAGAGTTTGAATTTTTAGGTTTCACTCTGTTTTGTCCTATATTGACAGATGCAGGTCGAACTCTAAATCAAACACGGTTTGTGCTAGCTTCTTCAATCGTGACAAAATACTGTAGTTCTACGTTCTATCTCTAAGGTTTGTTTCCTCTTCATGTAGCCTAATGCAGGGACTGGCGAATAACACTTTTATTGAAAGGGGTTGCCAAACTTCCAAAAACTAGAGTCTTCTGAAATCTCAACATATATTTTTTCATCCAATCTTCATGACACTTTCAAGTAATGATCAGTACACCACTCCCCACTTGGATGCTCAAGTTTCATTCTCCTACCTTGAAGCATTCGTTTGCAGTAACAGTTTGAATTTTTAGGTTTCACTCTGTTTTCTCCTATATTGACAAATGTAGTTCAAACTCTAAATCATACACGGTTTGGGCTAGCTTCTTGAAACTTGACACAATAAAGTAGTTCTACATTCTATCCCTAAGGTTTGTTTCCTCTTGATGTAGCCTTCAGCACAGACTGGCGAATAACACTTTCAATGAAAGGCGTTGTTAGGCTGCCAAAAAACTAGAGTCTCCTGAAATCTCAACACATATTTTTTTCCGACCTTAATGATACTTTCAAGTAATGAGCAGTACACCAATCAAACTTGGATGCTCAAGTTTCGTTCTCCTAGGTTGATGCATTCTTTTGCAGTAAGAGTTTGAATTTCTAGGTTTCACTCTGTTTTCTCCTATATTGACAGATGCAACTAGAACTCTAAATCAAACACTGTTTGTGCTAGCTTCTTGAAACTTGACACAATAAAGTAGTTCTACGTTCTATCTCTAA
Organism: Callospermophilus lateralis; assembly: GCF_048772815.1. Taxonomy (NCBI): domain Eukaryota; kingdom Metazoa; phylum Chordata; class Mammalia; order Rodentia; family Sciuridae; genus Callospermophilus; species Callospermophilus lateralis. The sequence continues at coordinate 29,062 of NW_027516100.1, forward strand.
GGTTTGTTTCCTCTTGATGTAGCCTAATGCAGGGACTGGCGAATAACACTTATATTGAAAGGGGTTGCCAAACTTTCAAAAAACTAGAGTCTCCTGAAATCTCAACATATATTTTTTCATCCAATCTTCTAATGATCAGTACACCATTCCCACTTGGATGCCCAAGTTTTGTTCTTCTAGGTTGAAGCATTCGTTTGCAGGAACAGTTTGAATTTTTAGGTTTCACTCTGTTTTCTCCTATATTGACAGATGCAGTTAGAACTTTAAATCAAACACGGTTTGTGCTAGCTACTTGAAACATGACACAATAAAGTAGTTCTACGTTCTATCCCTAAGGTTTGTTTCCTCTTGATGTAGCCTTAAGCAGAAACTGGCGAATAACACATTCAATGAAAGGCGTTGTTAGGCTGCCAAAAAACTAGAGTCTCCTGAAATCTCAACACATATTTTTTTTCCGAACTTAATGATACTTTCAAGTAATGAGTAGTACACCAATCAAACTTGGATGCCCAAGTTTCGTTCTCCTAGGTTGATGCATTCGTTTGCAGTAACAGTTTGAATTTCTAGGTTTCACTCTGTTTTCTCCTATATTGACAGATGCATCTAGAACTCTAAATCAAACACGGTTTGTGCTAGCTTCTTGAAACTTGACACAATAAAGTAGTTCTACGTTCTATCTCTAAGGTTTGTTTCCTCTTGATGTAGCCTAATGCAGGGACTGGCGAATAACACTTGTATTGAAAGGGGTTGCCAAACTTCCAAAAACTAGAGTCTTCTGAAATCTCAACATATATTTTTTCATCCAATCTTCATGATACATTCAAGTAATGATCAGTACACCATTCTCACTTGGATGCCCAAGTTTTGTTCTTCTAGGTTGAAGCATTCGTTTGCAGGAACAGTTTGAATTTTTTAGGTTTCACTCTGTTTTCTCCTATATTGACAGATGCAGTTAGAACTTTAAATCAAACACGGTTTGTGCTAGCTACTTGAAACATGACAAAATAAAGTAGTTCTACGTTCTATCCCTAAGGTTTGTTTCCTCTTGATGTAGCCTTAAGCAGAGACTGGCGAATAACACATTCAATGAAAGGCGTTGTTAGGCTGCCAAAAAACTACAGTCTCCTGAAATCTCATCATATATTTTTTCTTCCGACCTCATGATACTTTCAAGTAATGAGCAGTGCACCAATTAAAATTGGATGCCCAAGTTTCGTTCTCCTGGGTTGAAGCATTCGTTTGCAGGAACAGTTTGAATTTTTAGGTTTCACTCTGTTTTGTCCTATATTGACAGATGCAGGTCGAACTCTAAATCAAACACGGTTTGTGCTAGCTTCTTGAATCGTGACAAAATACTGTAGTTCTACGTTCTATCTCTAAGGTTTGTTTCCTCTTCATGTAGCCTAATGCAGGGACTGGCGAATAACACTTTTATTGAAAGGGGTTGCCAAACTTCCAAAAACTAGAGTCTTCTGAAATCTCAACATATATTTTTTCATCCAATCTTCATGACACTTTCAAGTAATGATCAGTACACCACTCCCACTTGGATGCTCAAGTTTCATTCTCCTACCTTGAAGCATTCGTTTGCAGTAACAGTTTGAATTTTTAGGTTTCACTCTGTTTTCTCCTATATTGACAAATGTAGTTCAAACTCTAAATCATACACGGTTTGGGCTAGCTTCTTGAAACTTGACACAATAAAGTAGTTCTACATTCTATCCCTAAGGTTTGTTTCCTCTTGATGTAGCCTTCAGCACAGACTGGCGAATAACACTTTCAATGAAAGGCGATGTTAGGCTGCCAAAAAACTAGAGTCTCCTGAAATCTCAACACATATTTTTTTTCCGACCTTAATGATACTTTCAAGTAATGAGTAGTACACCAATCAAACTTGGATGCCCAAGTTTCGTTCTCCTAGGTTGATGCATTCGTTTGCAGTAACAGTTTGTATTTCTAGGTTTCACTCTGTTTTCTCCTATATTGACAGATGCAGCTAGAACTCTAAATCAAACACGGTTTGTGCTAGCTTCTTGAAAGTTGACACAATAAAGTAGTTCTATGTTCTATCTCTAAGGTTTGTTTAATCTTGATGTAGCCTAAAGCAGGGACTGGCGAATAACACTTATATTGAAAGGGGTTGCCAAACTTTCAAAAAACTAGAGTCTCCTGAAATCTCAACATATATTTTTTCATCCAATCTTCATGATACATTCAAGTAATGATCAGTACACCATTCCCACTTGGATGCCCAAGTTTTGTTCTTCTAGGTTGAAGCATTCGTTTGCAGGAACAGTTTGAATTTTTAGGTTTCACTCTGTTTTCTCCTATATTGACAGATGCAGTTAGAACTTTAAATCAAACACGGTTTGTGCTAGCTACTTGAAACATGACACAATAAAGTAGTTCTACGTTCTATCCCTAAGGTTTGTTTCCTCTTGATGTAGCCTTAAGCAGAAACTGGCGAATAACACATTCAATGAAAGGCGTTGTTAGGCTGCCAAAAAACTAGAGTCTCCTGAAATCTCAACACATATTTTTTTTCCGAACTTAATGATACTTTCAAGTAATGAGTAGTACACCAATCAAACTTGGATGCCCAAGTTTCGTTCTCCTAGGTTGATGCATTCGTTTGCAGTAACAGTTTGAATTTCTAGGTTTCACTCTGTTTTCTCCTATATTGACAGATGCATCTAGAACTCTAAATCAAACACGGTTTGTGCTAGCTTCTTGAAACTTGACACAATAAAGTAGTTCTACGTTCTATCTCTAAGGTTTGTTTCCTCTTGATGTAGCCTAATGCAGGACTGGCGAATAACACTTGTATTGAAAGGGTTTGCCAAACTTCCAAAAACTAGAGTCTTCTGAAATCTCAACATATATTTTTTCATCCAATCTTCATGATACATTCAAGTAATGATCAGTACACCATTCTCACTTGGATGCCCAAGTTTTGTTCTTCTAGGTTGAAGCATTCGTTTGCAGGAACAGTTTGAATTTTTAGGTTTCACTCTGTTTTCTCCTATATTGACAGATGCAGTTAGAACTCTAAATCAAACACGGTTTGTGCTAGCTTCTTGAAAGTTGACAAAATACTGTAGTTCTATGTTCTATCTCTAAGGTTTGTTTCCTCTTCATGTAGCCTAATGCAGGGACTGGCGAATAACACTTTTATTGAAAGGGGTTGCCAAACTTCCAAAAACTAGAGTCTTCTGAAATCTCAACATATATTTTTTCATCCAATCTTCATGACACTTTCGAGTAATGATCAGTACACCACTCCCACTTGGATGCTCAAGTTTCATTCTCCTACCTTGAAGCATTCGTTTGCAGTAACAGTTTGAATTTTTAGGTTTCACTCTGTTTTCTCCTATATTGACAAATGTAGTTCAAACTCTAAATCATACACGGTTTGGGCTAGCTTCTTGAAACTTGACACAATAAAGTAGTTCTACATTCTATCCCTAAGGTTTGTTTCCTCTTGATGTAGCCTTCAGCACAGACTGGTGAATAACACTTTCAATGAAAGGCGTTGTTAGGCTGCCAAAAAACTAGAGTCTCCTGAAATCTCAACACATATTTTTTTTCCGACCTTTATGATACTTTCAAGTAATGAGTAGTACACCGATCAAACTTGGATGCCCAAGTTTCGTTCTCCTAGGTTGATGCATTCGTTTGCAGTAACAGTTTGAATTTCTAGGTTTCACTCTGTTTTCTCCTATATTGACAGATGCAGCTAGAACTCTAAATCAAACACGGTTTGTGCTAGCTTCTAGAAAGTTGACACAATAAAGTAGTTCTATGTTCTATCTCTAAGGTTTGTTAAATCTTGATGTAGCCTAAAGCAGGGACTGGCGAATAACACTTAAATTGAAAGGGGTTGCCAAACTTTCAAAAAACTAGAGTCTCCTGAATTCTCAACATATATTTTTTCATCCAATCTTCATGATACATTCATGTAATGATCAGTACACCATTCCCACTTGGATGCCCAAGTTTTGTTCTTCTAGGTTGAAGCATTCGTTTGCAGGAACAGTTTGAATTTTTAGGTTTCACTCTGTTTTCTCCTATATTGACAGATGCAGTTAGAACTTTAAATCAAACACGGTTTGTGCTAGCTACTTGAAACATGACACAATAAAGTAGTTCTACGTTCTATCCCTAAGGTTTGTTTCCTCTTGATGTAGCCTTAAGCAGAGACTGGCGAATAACACATTCAATGAAAGGCGTTGTTAGGCTGCCAAAAAACTAGAGTCTCCTGAAATCTCATCATATATTTTTTCTTCCGACCTTCATGATACTTTCAAGTAATGAGCAGTGCACCAATTAAAATTGGATGCCCAAGTTTCGTTCTCCTAGGTTGAAGCATTCTTTTGCAGTAAGAGTTTGAATTTTTAGGTTTCACTCTGTTTTGTCCTATATTGACAGATGCAGGTCGAACTCTAAATCAAACACGGTTTGTGCTAGCTTCTTGAATCGTGACAAAATACTGTAGTTCTACGTTCTATCTCTAAGGTTTGTTTCCTCTTCATGTAGCCTAATGCAGGGACTGGCGAATAACACTTTTATTGAAAGGGGTTGCCAAACTTCCAAAAACTAGAGTCTTCTGAAATCTCAACATATATTTTTTCATCCAATCTTCATGACACTTTCAAGTAATGATCAGTACACCACTCCCACTTGGATGCTCAAGTTTCATTCTCCTACCTTGAAGCATTCGTTTGCAGTAACAGTTTGAATTTTTAGGTTTCACTCTGTTTTCTCCTATATTGACAAATGTAGTTCAAACTCTAAATCATACACGGTTTGGGCTAGCTTCTTGAAACTTGACACAATAAAGTAGTTCTACATTCTATCCCTAAGGTTTGTTTCCTCTTGATGTAGCCTTCAGCACAGACTGGCGAATAACACTTTCAATGAAAGGCGTTGTTAGGCTGCCAAAAAACTAGAGTCTCCTGAAATCTCAACACATATTTTTTTCCTACCTTAATGATACTTTCAAGTAATGAGCAGTACACCAATCAAACTTGGATGCTCAAGTTTCGTTCTCCTAGGTTGATGCATTCTTTTGCAGTAAGAGTTTGAATTTCTAGGTTTCACTCTGTTTTCTCCTATATTGACAGATGCAACTAGAACTCTAAATCAAACACTGTTTGTGCTAGCTTCTTGAAACTTGACACAATAAAGTAGTTCTACGTTCTATCTCTAAGGTTTGTTTCCTCTTGATGTAGCCTAATGCAGGGACTGGCGAATAACACTTATATTGAAAGGGGTTGCCAAACTTTCAAAAAACTAGAGTCTCCTGAAATCTCAACATATATTTTTTCATCCCATCTTCATGATACATTCAAGTAATGATCAGTACACCATTCCCACTTGGATGCCCAAGTTTTGTTCTTCTAGGTTGAAGCATTCGTTTGCAGGAACAGTTTGAATTTTTAGGTTTCACTCTGTTTTCTCCTATATTGACAGATGCAGTTAGAACTTTAAATCAAACACGGTTTGTGCTAGCTACTTGAAACATGACACAATAAAGTAGTTCTACGTTCTATCCCTAAGGTTTGTTTCCTCTTGATGTAGCCTTAAGCAGAAACTGGCGAATAACACATTCAATGAAAGGCGTTGTTAGGCTGCCAAAAAACTAGAGTCTCCTGAAATCTCAACACATATTTTTTTTCCGACCTTAATGATACTTTCAAGTAATGAGTAGTACACCAATCAAACTTGGATGCCCAAGTTTCGTTCTCCTAGGTTGATGCATTCGTTTGCAGTAACAGTTTGAATTTCTAGGTTTCACTCTGTTTTCTCCTATATTGACAGATGCAGCTAGAACTCTAAATCAAACACGGTTTGTGCTAGCTTCTTGAAACTTGAAAAAATACTGTAGTTCTACGTTGTATCTCTAAGGTTTGTTTCCTCTTGATGTAGCCTAATGCAGGGACTGGCGAATAACACTTTTATTGAAAGGGGTTGCCAAACTTCCCAAAACTAGAGTCTTCTGATATCTCAACATATATTTTTTTTTCCAATCTTCATGATACTTTCGAGTAATGATCAGTACACCAATCCCACTTGGATGCTCAAGTTTCATTCTCCTACGTTGAAGCATTCGTTTGCAGGAACAGTTTGAATTTTTAGGTTTCACTCTGTTTTCTCCTATATTGACAAATGTAGTTCAAACTCTAAATCATACACGGTTTGGGCTAGCTACTTGAAACTTGACACAATAAAGTAGTTCTACATTCTATCCCTAAGGTTTGTTTCCTCTTGATGTAGCCTTCAGCACAGACTGGCGAATAACACTTTCAATGAAAGGCGTTGTTAGGCTGCCAAAAAACTAGAGTCTCCTGAAATCTCAACACATATTTTTTTTCCGACCTTAATGATACTTTCAAGTAATGAGCAGTACACCGATCAAAGTTGGATGCCCAAGTTTCGTTCTCCTAGGTTGATGGATTCGTTTGCAGTAACAGTTTGAATTTCTAGGTTTCACTCTGTTTTCTCCTATATTGACAGATGCAGCTAGAACTCTAAATCAAACACGGTTTGTGCTAGCTTATTGAAACTTGACACAATAAAGTAGTTCTACGTTCTATCTCTAAGGTTTGTTTCCTCTTGATGTAGCCTAATGCAGGGACTTGCGAATAACACTTGTATTGAAAGGGGTTGCCCAACTTCCAAAAACTAGAGTCTTCTGAAATCTCAACATATATTTTTTCATCCAATCTTCATGATACATTCAAGTAATGATCAGTACACCATTCTCACTTGGATGCCCAAGTTTTGTTCTTCTAGGTTGAAGCATTCGTTTGCAGGAACAGTTTGAATTTTTAGGTTTCACTCTGTTTTCTCCTATATTGACAGATGCAGTTAGAACTTTAAATCAAACACGGTTTGTGCTAGCTACTTGAAACATGACACAATAAAGTAGTTCTACGTTCTATCCCTAAGGTTTGTTTCCTCTTGATGTAGCCTTAAGCAGAGACTGGCGAATAACACATTCAAGGAAAGGCGTTGTTAGGCTGCCAAAAAACTACAGTCTCCTGAAATCTCATCATATATTTTTTCTTCCGACCTTCATGATACTTTCAAGTAATGAGCAGTGCACCAATTAAAATTGGATGCCCAAGTTTCGTTCTCCTAGGTTGAAGCATTCGTTTGCAGGAACAGTTTGAATTTTTAGGTTTCACTCTGTTTTGTCCTATATTGACAGATGCAGGTCGAACTCTAAATCAAACACGGTTTGTGCTAGCTTCTTGAATCGTGACAAAATACTGTAGTTCTACGTTCTATCTCTAAGGTTTGTTTCCTCTTCATGTAGCCTAATGCAGGGACTGGCGAATAACACTTTTATTGAAAGGGGTTGCCAAACTTCCAAAAACTAGAGTCTTCTGAAATCTCAACATATATTTTTTCATCCAATCTTCATGACACTTTCAAGTAATGATCAGTACACCACTCCCACTTGGATGCTCAAGTTTCATTCTCCTACCTTGAAGCATTCGTTTGCAGTAACAGTTTGAATTTTTAGGATTCACTCTGTTTTCTCCTATATTGACAAATGTAGTTCAAACTCTAAATCATACACGGTTTGGGCTAGCTTCTTGAAACTTGACACAATAAAGTAGTTCTACATTCTATCCCTAAGGTTTGTTTCCTCTTGATGTAGCCTTCAGCACAGACTGGCGAATAACACTTTCAATGAAAGGCGTTGTTAGGCTGCCAAAAAACTAGAGTCTCCTGAAATCTCAACACATATTTTTTTCCGACCTTAATGATACTTTCAAGTAATGAGCAGTACACCAATCAAACTTGGATGCTCAAGATTCGTTCTCCTAGGTTGATGCATTCTTTTGCAGTAAGAGTTTGAATTTCTAGGTTTCACTCTGTTTTCTCCTATATTGACAGATGCAACTAGAACTCTAAATCAAACACTGTTTGTGCTAGCTTCTTGAAACTTGACACAATAAAGTAGTTCTACGTTCTATCTCTAAGGTTTGTTTCCTCTTGATGTAGCCTAATGCAGGGACTGGCGAATAACACTTATATTGAAAGGGGTTGCCAAACTTTCAAAAAACTAGAGTCTCCTGAAATCTCAACATATATTTTTTCATCCAATCTTCATGATACATTCAAGTAATGATCAGTACACCATTCCCACTTGGATGCCCAAGTTTTGTTCTTCTAGGTTGAAGCATTCGTTTGCAGGAACAGTTTGAATTTTTAGGTTTCACTCTGTTTTCTCCTATATTGACAGATGCAGTTAGAACTTTAAATCAAACACGGTTTGTGCTAGCTACTTGAAACATGACACAATAAAGTAGTTCTACGTTCTATCCCTAAGGTTTGTTTCCTCTTGATGTAGCCTTAAGCAGAAACTGGCGAATAACACATTCAATGAAAGGCGTTGTTAGGCTGCCAAAAAACTAGAGTCTCCTGAAATCTCAACACATATTTTTTTTTCCGACCTTAATGATACTTTCAAGTAATGAGCAGTACACCGATCAAAGTTGGATGCCCAAGTTTCGTTCTCCTAGGTTGATGCATTCGTTTGCAGTAACAGTTTGAATTTCTAGGTTTCACTCTGTTTTCTCCTATATTGACAGATGCAGCTAGAACTCTAAATCAAACACGGTTTGTGCTAGCTTCTTGAAAGTTGACACAATAAAGTAGTTCTACGTTCTATCTCTAAGGTTTGTTTCCTCTTGATGTAGCCTAATGCAGGGACTGGCGAATAACACTTGTATTGAAATGGGTTGCCAAACTTCCAAAAACTAGAGTCTTCTGAAATCTCAACATATATTTTTTCATCCAATCTTCATGATACATTCAAGTAATGATCAGTACACCATTCTCACTTGGATGCCCAAGTTTTGTTCTTCTAGGTTGAAGCATTCGTTTGCAGGAACAGTTTGAATTTTTAGGTTTCACTCTGTTTTCTCCTATATTGACAGATGCAGTTAGAACTTTAAATCAAACACGGTTTGTGCTAGCTACTTGAAACATGACACAATAAAGTAGTTCTACGTTCTATCCCTAAGGTTTGTTTCCTCTTGATGTAGCCTTAAGCAGAGACTGGCGAATAACACATTCAATGAAAGGCGTTGTTAGGCTGCCAAAAAACTAGAGTCTCCTGAAATCTCAACACATATTTTTTTCCGACCTTAATGATACTTTCAAGTAATGAGCAGTACACCAATCAAACTTGGATGCTCAAGTTTCGTTCTCCTAGGTTGATGCATTCTTTTGCAGTAAGAGTTTGAATTTCTAGGTTTCACTCTGTTTTCTCCTATATTGACAGATGCAACTAGAACTCTAAATCAAACAGGGTTTGTGCTAGCTTCTTGAAACTTGACACAATAAAGTAGTTCTACGTTCTATCTCTAAGGTTTGTTTCCTCTTGATGCAGCCTAATGCAGGGACTGGCGAATAACACTTATATTGAAAGGGGTTGCCAAACTTTCAAAAAACTAGAGTCTCCTGAAATCTCAACATATATTTTTTCATCCAATCTTCATGATACATTCAAATACTGATCAGTACACCATTCCCACTTGGATGCCCAAGTTTTGTTCTTCTAGGTTGAAGCATTCGTTTGCAGGAACAGTTTGAATTTTTAGGTTTCACTCTGTTTTCTCCTATATTGACAAATGTAGTTCAAACTCTAAATCATACACGGTTTGGACTAGCTTCTTGAAACTTGACACAATAAAGTAGTTCTACATTCTATCCCTAAGGTTTGTTTCCTCTTGATGTAGCCTTCAGCACAGACTGGCGAATAACACTTTCAATGAAAGGCGTTGTTAAGCTGCCAAAAAACTAGAGTCTCCTGAAATCTCAACACATATTTTTTTTCCGACCTTAATGATACTTTCAAGTAATGAGCAGTACACCGATCAAAGTTGGATGCCCAAGTTTCGTTCTCCTAGGTTGATGCATTCTTTTGCAGTAACAGTTTGAATTTCTAGGTTTCACTCTGTTTTCTCCTATATTGACAGATGCAGCTAGAACTCTAAATCAAACACGGTTTGTGCTAGCTTCTTGAAACTTGACACAATAAAGTAGTTCTACGTTCTATCTCTAAGGTTTGTTTCCTCTTGATGTAGCCTAATGCAGGGACTGGCGAATAACACTTGTATTGAAAGGGGTTGCCAAACTTCCAAAAACTAGAGTCTTCTGAAATCTCAACATATATTTTTTCATCCAATCTTCATGATACATTCAAGTAATGATCAGTACACCATTCTCACTTGGATGCCCAAGTTTTGTTCTTCTAGGTTGAAGCATTCGTTTGCAGGAACAGTTTGAATTTTTAGGTTTCACTCTGTTTTCTCCTATATTGACAGATGCAGTTAGAACTTTAAATCAAACACGGTTTGTGCTAGCTACTTGAAACATGACACAATAAAGTAGTTCTACGTTCTATCCCTAAGGTTTGTTTCCTCTTGATGTAGCCTTAAGCAGAGACTGGCGAATAACACATTCAATGAAAGGCGTTGTTAGGCTGCCAAAAAACTACAGTCTCCTGAAATCTCATCATATATTTTTTCTTCCGACCATCATGATACTTCAAGTAATGAGCAGTGCACCAATTAAAATTGGATGCCCAAGTTTCGTTCTCCTAGGTTGAAGCATTCGTTTGCAGGAACAGTTTGAATTTTTAGGTTTCACTCTGTTTTGTCCTATATTGACAGATGCAGGTCGAACTCTAAATCAAACACGGTTTGTGCTAGCTTCTTGAATCGTGACAAAATACTGTAGTTCTACGTTCTATCTCTAAGGTTTGTTTCCTCTTCATGTAGCCTAATGCAGGGACTGGCGAATAACACTTTTATTGAAAGGGGTTGCCAAACTTCCAAAAACTAGAGTCTTCTGAAATCTCAACATATATTTTTTCATCCAATCTTCATGACACTTTCAAGTAATGATCAGTACACCACTCCCACTTGGATGCTCAAGTTTCATTCTCCTACCTTGAAGCATTCGTATGCAGTAACAGTTTGAATTTTTAGGTTTCACTCTGTTTTCTCCTATATTGACAAATGTAGTTCAAACTCTAAATCATACACGGTTTGGGCTAGCTTCTTGAAACTTGACACAATAAAGTAGTTCTACATTCTATCCCTAAGGTTTGTTTCCTCTTGATGTAGCCTTCAGCACAGACTGGCGAATAACACTTTCAATGAAAGGCGTTGTTAGGCTGCCAAAAAACTAGAGTCTCCTGAAATCTCAACACATATTTTTTTTCCGACCTTAATGATACTTTCAAGTAATGAGTAGTACACCAATCAAACTTGGATGCCCAAGTTTCGTTCTCCTAGGTTGATGCATTCGTTTGCAGTAACAGTTTGAATTTCTAGGTTTCACTCTGTTTTCTCCTATATTGACAGATGCAGCTAGAACTCTAAATCAAACACGGTTTGTGCTAGCTTCTTGAAAGTTGACACAATAAAGTAGTTCTATGTTCTATCTCTAAGGTTTGTTTAATCTTGATGTAGCCTAAAGCAGGGACTGGCGAATAACACTTATATTGAAAGGGGTTGCCAAACTTTCAAAAAACTAGAGTCTCCTGAAATCTCAACATATATTTTTTCATCCAATCTTCATGATACAATCAAGTAATGATCAGTACACCATTCCCACTTGGATGCCCAAGTTTTGTTCTTCTAGGTTGAAGCATTCGTTTGCAGGAACAGTTTGAATTTTTAGGTTTCACTCTGTTTTCTCCTATATTGACAGATGCAGTTAGAACTTTAAATCAAACACGGTTTGTGCTAGCTACTTGAAACATGACACAATAAAGTAGTTCTACGTTCTATCCCTAAGGTTTGTTTCCTCTTGATTTAGCCTTAAGCAGAAACTGGCGAATAACACATTCAATGAAAGGCGTTGTTAGGCTGCCAAAAAACTAGAGTCTCCTGAAATCTCAACACATATTTTTTTTCCGACCTTAATGATACTTTCAAGTAATGAGCAGTACACCGATCAAAGTTGGATGCCCAAGTTTCGTTCTCCTCGGTTGATGCATTCGTTTGCAGTAACAGTTTGAATTTCTAGGTTTCACTCTGTTTTCTCCTATATTGACAGATGCAGCTAGAACTCTAAATCAAACACTGTTTGTGCTAGCTTCTTGAAACTTGACACAATAAAGTAGTTCTACGTTCTATCTCTAAGGTTTGTTTCCTCTTGATGTAGCCTAATGCAGGGACTGGCGAATAACACTTGTATTGAAAGGGGTTGCCAAACTTCCAAAAACTAGAGTCTTCTGAAATCTCAACATATATTTTTTCATCCAATCTTCATGATACATTCAAGTAATGATCAGTACACCATTCTCACTTGGATGCCCAAGTTTTGTTCTTCTAGGTTGAAGCATTCGTTTGCAGGAACAGTTTGAATTTTTAGGTTTCACTCTGTTTTCTCCTATATTGACAGATGCAGTTAGAACTTTAAATCAAACACGGTTTGTGCTAGCTACTTGAAACATGACACAATAAAGTAGTTCTACGTTCTATCCCTAAGGTTTGTTTCCTCTTGATGTAGCCTTAAGCAGAGACTGGCGAATAACACATTCAATGAAAGGCGTTGTTAGGCTGCCAAAAAACTACAGTCTCCTGAAATCACATCATATATTTTTTCTTCCGACCCTCATGATACTTTCAAGTAATGAGCAGTGCACCTATTAAAATTGGATGCCCAAGTTTCGTTCTCCTAGGTTGAAGCATTCGTTTGCAGGAACAGTTTGAATTTTTAGGTTTCACTCTGTTTTGTCCTATATTGACAGATGCAGGTCGAACTCTAAATCAAACACGGTTTGTGCTAGCTTCTTGAATCGTGACAAAATACTGTAGTTCTACGTTCTATCTCTAAGGTTTGTTTCCTCTTCATGTAGCCTAATGCAGGGACTGGCGAATAACACTTTTATTGGAAGGGGTTGCCAAACTTCCAAAAACTAGAGTCTTCTGAAATCTCAACATATATTTTTTCATCCAATCTTCATGACACTTTCAAGTAATGATCAGTACACCACTCCCACTTGGATGCTCAAGTTTCATTCTACTACCTTGAAGCATTCGTTTGCAGTAACAGTTTGAATTTTTAGGTTTCACTCTGTTTTCTCCTATATTGACAAATGTAGTTCAAACTCTAAATCATACACGGTTTGGGCTAGCTTCTTGAAACTTGACACAATAAAGTAGTTCTACATTCTATCCCTAAGGTTTGTTTCCTCTTGATGTAGCCTTCAGCACAGACTGGCGAATAACACTTTCAATGAAAGGCGTTGTTAGGCTGCCAAAAAACTAGAGTCTCCTGAAATCTCAACACATATTTTTTTTCCGACCTTAATGATACTTTCAAGTAATGAGCAGTACACCGATCAAAGTTGGATGCCCAAGTTTCGTTCTCCTAGGTTGATGCATTCGTTTGCAGTAACAGTTTGAATTTCTAGGTTTCACTCTGTTTTCTCCTATATTGACAGATGCAGCTAGAACTCTAAATCAAACACGGTTTGTGCTAGCTTCTTGAAACTTGACACAATAAAGTAGTTCTACGTTCTATCTCTAAGGTTTGTTTCCTCTTGATGTAGCCTAATGCAGGGACTGGCGAATAACACTTGTATTGAAAGGGGTTGCCAAACTTCCAAAAACTAGAGTCTTCTGAAATCTCAACATATATTTTTTCATCCAATCATCATGATACATTCAAGTAATGATCAGTACACCATTCTCACTTGGATGCCCAGTTTTGTTCTTCTAGGTTGAAGCATTCGTTTGCAGGAACAGTTTGAATTTTTAGGTTTCACTCTGTTTTCTCCTATATTGACAGATGCAGTTAGAACTTTAAATCAAACACGGTTTGTGCTAGCTACTTGAAACATGACACAATAAAGTAGTTCTACGTTCTATCCCTAAGGTTTGTTTCCTCTTGATGTAGCCTTAAGCAGAGACTGGCGAATAACACATTCAATGAAAGGCGTTGTTAGGCTGCCAAAAAACTACAGTCTCCTGAAATCTCATCATATATTTTTTCTTCCGAACTTCATGACACTTTCAAGTAATGAGCAGTGCACCAATTAAAATTGGATGCCCAAGTTTCGTTCTCCTAGGTTGAAGCATTCGTTTGCAGGAACAGTTTGAATTTTTAGGTTTCACTCTGTTTTGTCCTATATTGACAGATGCATGTCGAACTCTAAATCAAACACGGTTTGTGCTAGCTTCTTGAATCGTGACAAAATACTGTAGTTCTACGTTCTATCTCTAAGGTTTGTTTCCTCTTCATGTAGCCTAATGCAGGGACTGGCGAATAACACTTTTATTGAAAGGGGTTGCCAAACTTCCAAAAACTAGAGTCTTCTGAAATCTCAACATATATTTTTTCATCCAATCTTCATGACACTTTCAAGTAATGATCAGTACACCACTCCCACTTGGATGCTCAAGTTTCATTCTCCTACCTTGAAGCATTCGTTTGCAGTAACAGTTTGAATTTTTAGGTTTCACTCTGTTTTCTCCTATATTGACAAATGTAGTTCAAACTCTAAATCATACACGGTTTGGGCTAGCTTCTTGAAACTTGACACAATAAAGTAGTTCTACATTCTATCCCTAAGGTTTGTTTCCTCTTGATGTAGCCTTCAGCACAGACTGGCGAATAACACTTCCAATGAAAGGCATTGTTAGGCTGCCAAAAAACTAGAGTCTCCTGAAATCTCAACACATATTTTTTTTCCGACCTTAATGATACTTTCAAGTAATGAGTAGTACACCAATCAAACTTGGATGCCCAAGTTTCGTTCTCCTAGGTTGATGCATTCGTTTGCAGTAACAGTTTGAATTTCTAGGTTTCACTCTGTTTTCTCCTATATTGACAGATGCAGCTAGAACTCTAAATCAAACACGGTTTGTGCTAGCTTCTTGAAAGTTGACACAATAAAGTAGTTCTATGTTCTATCTCTAAGGTTTGTTTAATCTTGATGTAGCCTAAAGCAGGGACTGGCGAATAACACTTATATTGAAAGGGGTTGCCAAACTTTCAAAAAACTAGAGTCTCCTGAAATCTCAACATATATTTTTTCATCCAATCTTCATGATACATTCAAGTAATGATCAGTACACCATTCCCACTTGGATGCCCAAGTTTTGTTCTTCTAGGTTGAACCATTCGTTTGCAGGAACAGTTTGAATTTTTAGGTTTCACTCTGTTTTCTCCTATATTGACAGATGCAGTTAGAACTTTAAATCAAACACGGTTTGTGCTAGCTACTTGAAACATGACACAATAAAGTAGTTCTACGTTCTATCCCTAAGGTTTGTTTCCTCTTGATGTAGCCTTAAGCAGAGACTGGCGAATAACACATTCAATGAAAGGCGTTGTTAGGCTGCCAAAAAACTAGAGTCTCCTGAAATCTCAACACATATTTTTTTCCGACCTTAATGATACTTTCAAGTAATGAGCAGTACACCAATCAAACTTGGATGCTCAAGTTTCGTTCTCCTAGGTTGATGCATTCTTTTGCAGTAAGAGTTTGAATTTCTAGGTTTCACTCTGTTTTCTCCTATATTGACAGATGCAACTAGAACTCTAAATCAAACACTGTTTGTGCTAGCTTCTTGAAACTTGACACAATAAAGTAGTTCTACGTTCTATCTCTAAGGTTTGTTTCCTCTTGATGTAGCCTAATGCAGGGACTGGCGAATAACACTTATATTGAAAGGGGTTGCCAAACTTTCAAAAAACTAGAGTCTCCTGAAATCTCAACATATATTTTTTCATCCAATCTTCATGATACATTCAAGTAATGATCAGTACACCATTCCCACTTGGATGCCCACGTTTTGTTCTTCTAGGTTGAAGCATTCGTTTGCAGGAACAGTTTGAATTTTTAGGTTTCACTCTGTTTTCTCCTATATTGACAGATGCAGTTAGAACTTTAAATCAAACACGGTTTGTGCTAGCTACTTGAAACATGACACAATAAAGTAGTTCTACGTTCTATCCCTAAGGTTTGTTTCCTCTTGATGTAGCCTTAAGCAGAAACTGGCGAATAACACATTCAATGAAAGGCGTTGTTAGGCTGCCAAAAAACTAGAGTCTCCTGAAATCTCAACACATATTTTTTTTCCGACCTTAATGATACTTTCAAGTAATGAGCAGTACACCGATCAAAGTTGGATGCCCAAGTTTCGTTCTCCTAGGTTGATGCATTCGTTTGCAGTAACAGTTTGAATTTCTAGGTTTCACTCTGTTTTCTCCTATATTGACAGATGCAGCTAGAACTCTAAATCAAACACGGTTTGTGCTAGCTTCTTGAAACTTGAAAAAATACTGTAGTTCTACGTTGTATCTCTAAGGTTTGTTTCCTCTTGATGTAGCCTAATGCAGGGACTGGCGAATAACACTTTTATTGAAAGGGGTTGCCAAACTTCCCAAAACTAGAGTCTTCTGATATCTCAACATATATTTTTTTTCCAATCTTCATGATACTTTCGAGTAATGATCAGTACACCAATCCCACTTGGATGCTCAAGTTTCATTCTCCTACGTTGAAGCATTCGTTTGCAGGAACAGTTTGAATTTTTAGGTTTCACTCTGTTTTCTCCTATATTGACAAATGTAGTTCAAACTCTAAATCATACACGGTTTGGGCTAGCTTCTTGAAACTTGACACAATAAAGTAGTTCTACATTCTATCCCTAAGGTTTGTTTCCTCTTGATGTAGCCTTCAGCACAGACTCGCGAATAACACTTTCAATGAAAGGCGTTGTTAGGCTGCCAAAAAACTAGAGTCTCCTGAAATCTCAACACATATTTTTTTTCCGACCTTAATGATACTTTCAAGTAATGAGCAGTACACCGATCAAAGTTGGATGCCCAAGTTTCGTTCTTATAGCTTGATGCATTCGTTTGCAGTAACAGTTTGAATTTCTAGGTTTCACTCTGTTTTCTCCTATATTGACAGATGCAGCTAGAACTCTAAATCAAACACGGTTTGTGCTAGCTTCTTGAAACTTGACACAATAAAGTAGTTCTACGTTCTATCCCTAAGGTTTGTTTCCTCTTGATGTAGCCTTAAGCAGGGACTGGCGAATAACACTTGTATTGAAAGGGGTTGCCAAACTTCCAAAAACTAGAGTCTTCTGAAATCTCAACATATATTTTTTTCATCCAATCTTCATGATACATTCAAGTAATGATCAGTACACCATTCTCACTTGGATGCCCAAGTTTTGTTCTTCAAGGTTGATGCATTCGTTTGCAGGAACAGTTTGAATTTTTAGGTTTCACTCTGTTTTCTCCTATATTGACAGATGCAGTTAGAACTTTAAATCAAACACGGTTTGTGCTAGCTACTTGAAACATGACACAATAAAGTAGTTCTACGTTCTATCCCTAAGGTTTGTTTCCTCTTGATGTAGCCTTAAGCAGAGACTGGCGAATAACACATTCAATGAAAGGCGTTGTTAGGCTGCCAAAAAACTACAGTCTCCTGAAATCTCATCATATATTTTTTCTTCCGACCTTCATGATACTTTCAAGTAATGAGCAGTGCACCAATTAAAATTGGATGCCCAAGTTTCGTTCTCCTAGGTTGAAGCATTCGTTTGCAGGAACAGTTTGAATTTTTAGGTTTCACTCTGTTTTGTCCTATATTGACAGATGCAGGTCGAACTCTAAATCAAACACGGTTTGTGCTAGCTTCTTGAAACTTGACAAAATACTGTAGTTCTACGTTCTATCTCTAAGGTTTGTTTCCTCTTCATGTAGCCTAATGCAGGGACTGGCGAATAACACTTTTATTGAAAGGGGTTGCCAAACTTCCAAAAACTAGAGTCTTCTGAAATCTCAACATATATTTTTTCATCCAATCTTCATGACACTTTCAAGTAATGATCAGTACACCACTCCCACTTGGATGCTCAAGTTTCATTCTCCTACCTTGAAGCATTCGTTTGCAGTAACAGTTTGAATTTTTAGGTTTCACTCTGTTTTCTCCTATATTGACAAATGTAGTTCAAACTCTAAATCATACACGGTTTGGGCTAGCTTCCTGAAACTTGACACAATAAAGTAGTTCTACATTCTATCCCTAAGGTTTGTTTCCTCTTGATGTAGCCTTCAGCACAGACTGGCGAATAACACTTTCAATGAAAGGCGTTGTTAGGCTGCCAAAAAACTAGAGTCTCCTGAAATCTCAACACATATTTTTTTTCCGACCTTAATGATACTTTCAAGTAATGAGTAGTACACCAATCAAACTTGGATGCCCAAGTTTCGTTCTCCTAGGTTGATGCATTCGTTTGCAGTAACAGTTTGAATTTCTAGGTTTCACTCTGTTTTCTCCTATATTGACAGATGCAGCTCGAACTCTAAATCAAACACGGTTTGTGCTAGCTTCTAGAAAGTTGACACAATAAAGTAGTTCTATGTTCTATCTCTAAGGTTTGTTTAATCTTGATGTAGCCTAAAGCAGGGACTGGCGAATAACACTTAAATTGAAAGGGGTTGCCAAACTTTCAAAAAACTAGAGTCTCCTGAAATCTCAACATATATTTTTTCATCCAATCTTCATGATACATTCAAGTAATGATCAGTACACCATTCCCACTTGGATGCCCAAGTTTTGTTCTTCTAGGTTGAAGCATTCGTTTGCAGGAACAGTTTGAATTTTTAGGTTTCACTCTGTTTTCTCCTATATTGACAGATGCAGTTAGAACTTTAAATCAAACACGGTTTGTGCTAGCTACTTGAAACATGACACAATAAAGTAGTTCTACGTTCTATCCCTAAGGTTTGTTTCCTCTTGATGTAGCCTTAAGCAGAGACTGGCGAATAACACATTCAATGAAAGGCGTTGTTAGGCTGCCAAAAAACTAGAGTCTCCTGAAATCTCAACACATATTTTTTTCCGACCTTAATGATACTTTCATGTAATGAGCAGTACACCAATCAAACTTGGATGCTCAAGTTTCGTTCTCCTAGGTTGATGCATTCTTTTGCAGTAAGAGTTTGAATTTCTAGGTTTCACTCTGTTTTCTCCTACATTGACAGATGCAACTAGAACTCTAAATCAAACACTGTTTGTGCTAGCTTCTTGAAACTTGACACAATAAAGTAGTTCTACGTTCTATCTCTAAGGTTTGTTTCCTCTTGATGTAGCCTAATGCAGGGACTGGCGAATAACACTTATATTGAAAGGGGTTGCCAAACTTTCAAAAAACTAGAGTCTCCTGAAATCTCAACATATATTTTTTCATCCAATCTTCATGATACATTCAAGTAATGATCAGTACACCATTCCCACTTGGATGCCCACGTTTTGTTCTTCTAGGTTGAAGCATTCGTTTGCAGGAACAGTTTGAATTTTTAGGTTTCACTCTGTTTTCTCCTATATTGACAGATGCAGTTAGAACTTTAAATCAAACACGGTTTGTGCTAGCTACTTGAAACATGACACAATAAAGTAGTTCTACGTTCTATCCCTAAGGTTTGTTTCCTCTTGATGTAGCCTTAAGCAGAAACTGGCGAATAACACATTCAATGAAAGGCGTTGTTAGGCTGCCAAAAAACTAGAGTCTCCTGAAATCTCAACACATATTTTTTTTCCGACCTTAATGATACTTTCAAGTAATGAGCAGTACACCGATCAAAGTTGGATGCCCAAGTTTCGTTCTCCTAGGTTGATGCATTCGTTTGCAGTAACAGTTTGAATTTCTAGGTTTCACTCTGTTTTCTCCTATATTGACAGATGCAGCTAGAACTCTAAATCAAACACGGTTTGTGCTAGCTTCTTGAAACTTGAAAAAATACTGTAGTTCTACGTTGTATCTCTAAGGTTTGTTTCCTCTTGATGTAGCCTAATGCAGGGACTGGCGAATAACACTTTTATTGAAAGGGGTTGCCAAACTTCCCAAAACTAGAGTCTTCTGATATCTCAACATATATTTTTTTTTCCAATCTTCATGATACTTTCGAGTAATGATCAGTACACCAATCCCACTTGGATGCTCAAGTTTCATTCTCCTACGTTGAAGCATTCGTTTGCAGGAACAGTTTGAATTTTTAGGTTTCACTCTGTTTTCTCCTATATTGACAAATGTAGTTCAAACTCTAAATCATACACGGTTTGGGCTAACTTCTTGAAAATTGACACAATAAAGTAGTTCTACATTCTATCTCTAAGGTTTGTTTCCTCTTGATGTAGCCTTCAGCACAGACTGGCGATTAACACTTTCAATGAAAGGCGTTGTTAGGCTGCCAAAAAACTAGAGTCTCCTGAAATCTCAACACATATTTTTTTTCCGACCTTCATGATACTTTCAAGTAATGAGCAGTACACCGATCAAAGTTGGATGCCCATGTTTCGTTCTCCTAGGTTGATGCATTCGTTTGCAGTAACAGTTTGAATTTCTAGGTTTCACTCTGTTTTCTCCTATATTGACAGATGCAGCTAGAACTCTAAATCAAACACGGTTTGTGCTAGCTTCTTGAAACTTGACACAATAAAGTAGTTCTACGTTCTATCACTAAGGTTTGTTTCCTCTTGATGTAGCCTAATGCAGGGACTGGCGAATAACACTTGTATTGAAAGGGGTTGCCAAACTTCCAAAAACTAGAGTCTTCTGAAATCTCAACATATATTTTTTTCATCCAATCTTCATGATACATTCAAGTAATGATCAGTACACCATTCTCACTTGGATGCCCAAGTTTTGTTCTTCTAGGTTGAAGCATTCGTTTGCAGGAACAGTTTGAATTTTTAGGTTTCACTCTGTTTTCTCCTATATTGACAGATGCAGTTAGAACTTTAAATCAAACACGGTTTGTGCTAGCTACTTGAAACATGACACAATAAAGTAGTTCTACGTTCTATCCCTAAGGTTTGTTTCCTCTTGATGTAGCCTTAAGCAGAGACTGGCGAATAACACATTCAATGAAAGGCGTTGTTAGGCTGCCAAAAAACTACAGTCTCCTGAAATCTCATCATATATTTTTTCTTCCGACCTTCATGATACTTTCAAGTAATGAGCAGTGCACCAATTAAAATTGGATGCCCAAGTTTCGTTCTCCTAGGTTGAAGCATTCGTTTGCAGGAACAGTTTGAATTTTTAGGTTTCACTCTGTTTTGTCCTATATTGACAGATGCAGGTCGAACTCTAAATCAAACACGGTTTGTGCTAGCTTCTTGAATCGTGACAAAATACTGTAGTTCTACGTTCTATCTCTAAGGTTTGTTTCCTCTTCATGTAGCCTAATGCAGGGACTGGCGAATAACACTTTTATTGAAAGGGGTTGCCAAACTTCCAAAAACTAGAGTCTTCTGAAATCTCAACATATATTTTTTCATCCAATCTTCATGACACTTTCAAGTAATGATCAGTACACCACTCCCACTTGGATGCTCAAGTTTCATTCTCCTACCTTGAAGCATTCGTTTGCAGTAACAGTTTGAATTTTTAGGTTTCACTCTGTTTTCTCCTATATTGACAAATGTAGTTCAAACTCTAAATCATACACGGTTTGGGCTAGCTTCTTGAAACTTGACACAATAAAGTAGTTCTACATTCTATCCCTAAGGTTTGTTTCCTCTTGATGTAGCCTTCAGCACAGACTGGCGAATAACACTTTCAATGAAAGGCGTTGTTAGGCTGCCAAAAAACTAGAGTCTCCTGAAATCTCAACACATATTTTTTTTCCGACCTTAATGATACTTTCAAGTAATGAGTAGTACACCAATCAAACTTGGATGCCCAAGTTTCGTTCTCCTAGGTTGATGCATTCGTTTGCAGTAACAGTTTGAATTTCTAGGTTTCACACTGTTTTCTCCTATATTGACAGATGCAGCTAGAACTCTAAATCAAACACGGTTTGTGCTAGCTTCTTGAAAGTTGACACAATAAAGTAGTTCTATGTTCTACCTCTAAGGTTTGTTTAATCTTGATGTAGCCTTAAGCAGGGACTGGCGAATAACACTTATATTGAAAGGGGTTGCCAAACTTTCAAAAAACTAGAGTCTCCTGAAATCTCAACATATATTTTTTCATCCAATCTTCATGATACATTCAAGTAATGATCAGTACACCATTCCCACTTGGATGCCCAAGTTTTGTTCTTCTAGGTTGAAGCATTCGTTTGCAGGAACAGTTTGAATTTTTAGGTTTCACTCTGTTTTCTCCTATATTGACAGATGCAGTTAGAACTTTAAATCAAACACGGTTTGTGCTAGCTACTTGAAACATGACACAATAAAGTAGTTCTACGTTCTATCCCTAAGGTTTGTTTCCTCTTGATGTAGCCTTAAGCAGAGACTGGCGAATAACACATTCAATGAAAGGCGTTGTTAGGCTGCCAAAAAACTAGAGTCTCCTGAAATCTCAACACATATTTTTTTCCGACCTTCATGATACTTTCAAGTAATGAGCAGTACACCAATCAAACTTGGATGCTCAAGTTTCGATCTCCTAGGTTGATGCATTCTTTTGCAGTAAGAGTTTGAATTTCTAGGTTTCACTCTGTTTTCTCCTATATTGACAGATGCAACTAGAACTCTAAATCAAACACTGTTTGTGCTAGCTTCTTGAAACTTGACACAATAAAGTAGTTCTATGTTCTATCTCTAAGGTTTGTTTCCTCTTGATGTAGCCTAATGCAGGGACTGGCGAATAACACTTATATTGAAAGGGGTTGCCAAACTTTCAAAAAACTAGAGTCTCCTGAAATCTCAACATATATTTTTTCATCCAATCTTCATGATACATTCAAGTAATGATCAGTACACCATTCCCACTTGGATGCCCAAGTTTTGTTCTTCTAGGTTGAAGCATTCGTTTGCAGGAACAGTTTGAATTTTTAGGTTTCACTCTGTTTTCTCCTATATTGACAGATGCAGTTAGAACTTTAAATCAAACACGGTTTGTGCTAGCTACTTGAAACATGACAAAATAAAGTAGTTCTACGTTCTATCCCTAAGGTTTGTTTCCTCTTGATGTAGCCTTAAGCAGAAACTGGCGAATAACACATTCAATGAAAGGCGTTGTTAGGCTGCCAAAAAACTAGAGTCTCCTGAAATCTCAACACATATTTTTGTTCCGACCTTAATGATACTTTCAAGTAATGAGCAGTACACCGATCAAAGTTGGATGCCCAAGTTTCGTTCTCCTAGGTTGATGCATTCGTTTGCAGTAACAGTTTGAATTTCTAGGTTTCACTCTGTTTTCTCCTATATTGACAGATGCAGCTAGAACTCTAAATCAAACACGGTTTGTGCTAGCTTCTTGAAACTTGACACAATAAAGTAGTTCTACGTTCTATCTCTAAGGTTTGTTTCCTCTTGATGTAGCCTAATGCAGGGCCTGGCGAATAACACTTGTATTGAAAGGGGTTGCCAAACTTCCAAAAACTAGAGTCTTCTGAAATCTCAACATATATTTTTTCATCCAATCTTCATGATACATTCAAGTAATGATCAGTACACCATTCTCACTTGGATGCCCAAGTTTTGTTCTTCTAGGTTGAAGCATTCGTTTGCAGGAACAGTTTGAATTTTTAGGTTTCACTCTGTTTTCTCCTATATTGACAGATGCAGTTAGAACTTTAAATCAAACACGGTTTGTGCTAGCTACTTGAAACATGACACAATAAAGTAGTTCTACGTTCTATCCCTAAGGTTTGTTTCCTCTTGATGTAGCCTTAAGCAGAGACTGGCGAATAACACATTCAATGAAAGGCGTTGTTAGGCTGCCAAAAAACTACAGTCTCCTGAAATCTCATCATATATTTTTTCTTCCGACCTTCATGATACTTTCAAGTAATGAGCAGTGCACCAATTAAAATTGGATGCATAAGTTTCGTTCTCCTAGGTTGAAGCATTCGTTTGCAGGAAGAGTTTGAATTTTTAGGTTTCACTCTGTTTTGTCCTATATTGACAGATGCAGGTCGAACTCTAAATCAAACACGGTTTGTGCTAGCTTCTTGAATCGTGACAAAATACTGTAGTTCTACGTTCTATCTCTAAGGTTTGTTTCCTCTTCATGTAGCCTAATGCAGGGACTGGCGAATAACACTTTTATTGAAAGGGGTTGCCAAACTTCCAAAAACTAGAGTCTTCTGAAATCTCAACATATATTTTTTCATCCAATCTTCATGACACTTTCAAGTAATGATCAGTACACCACTCCCACTTGGATGCTCAAGTTTCATTCTCCTACCTTGAAGCATTCGTTTGCAGTAACAGTTTGAATTTTTAGGTTTCACTCTGTTTTCTCCTATATTGACAAATGTAGTTCAAACTCTAAATCATACACGGTTTGGGCTAGCTTCTTGAAACTTGACACAATAAAGTAGTTCTACATTCTATCCCTAAGGTTTGTTTCCTCTTGATGTAGCCTTCAGCACAGACTGGCGAATAACACTTTCAATGAAAGGCGTTGTTAGGCTGCCAAAAAACTAGAGTCTCCTGAAATCTCAACACATATTTTTTTTCCGAACTTAATGATACTTTCAAGTAATGAGTAGTACACCAATCAAACTTGGATGCCCAAGTTTCGTTCTCCTAGGTTGATGCATTCGTTTGCAGTAACAGTTTGAATTTCTAGGTTTCACTCTGTTTTCTCCTATATTGACAGATGCAGCTAGAACTCTAAATCAAACACGGTTTGTGCTAGCTTCTTGAAAGTTGACACAATAAAGTAGTTCTATGTTCTATCTCTAAGGTTTGTTTAATCTTGATGTAGCCTAAAGCAGGGACTGGCGAATAACACTTATATTGAAAGGGGTTGCCAAACTTTCAAAAAACTAGAGTCTCCTGAAATCTCAACATATATTTTTTCATCCAATCTTCATGATACATTCAAGTAATGATCAGTACACCATTCCCACTTGGATGCCCAAGTTTTGTTCTTCTAGGTTGAAGCATTCGTTTGCAGGAACAGTTTGAATTTTTAGGTTTCACTCTGTTTTCTCCTATATTGACAGATGCAGTTAGAACTTTAAATCAAACACGGTTTGTGCTAGCTACTTGAAACATGACACAATAAAGTAGTTCTACGTTCTATCCCTAAGGTTTGTTTCCTCTTGATGTAGCCTTAAGCAGAGACTGGCGAATAACACATTCAATGAAAGGCGTTGTTAGGCTGCCAAAAAACTAGAGTCTCCTGAAATCTCAACACATATTTTTTTCCGACCTTCATGATACTTTCAAGTAATGAGCAGTACACCAATCAAACTTGGATGCTCAAGTTTCGTTCTCCTAGGTTGATGCATTCTTTTGCAGTAAGAGTTTGAATTTCTAGGTTTCACTCTGTTTTCTCCTATATTGACAGATGCAACTAGAACTCTAAATCAAACACTGTTTGTGCTAGCTTCTTGAAACTTGACACAATAAAGTAGTTCTACGTTCTATCTCTAAGGTTTGTTTCCTCTTGATGTAGCCTAATGCAGGGACTGGCGAATAACACTTTTATTGAAAGGGGTTGCCAAACTTCCCAAAACTAGAGTCTTCTGATATCTCAACATATATTTTTTTTTCCAATCTTCATGATACTTTCGAGTAATGATCAGTACACCAATCCCACTTGGATGCTCAAGTTTCATTCTCCTACGTTGAAGCATCCGTTTGCAGGAACAGTTTGAATTTTTAGGTTTCACTCTGTTTTCTCCTATATTGACAAATGTAGTTCAAACTCTAAATCATACACGGTTTGGGCTAGCTTCTTGAAACTTGACACAATAAAGTAGTTCTACATTCTATCCCTAAGGTTTGTTTCCTCTTGATGTAGCCTTCAGCACAGACTGGCAAATAACACTTTCAATGAAAGGCGTTGTTAGGCTGCCAAAAAACTAGAGTCTCCTGAAATCTCAACACATATTTTTTTTCCGACCTTAATGATACTTTCAAGTAATGAGCAGTACACCGATCAAAGTTGGATGCCCAAGTTTTGTTCTCCTAGGTTGATGCATTCGTTTGCAGTAACAGTTTGAATTTCTAGGTTTCACTCTATTTTCTCCTATATTGACAGATGCAGCTAGAACTCTAAATCAAACACGGTTTGTGCTAGCTTCTTGAAACTTGACACAATAAAGTAGTTCTACGTTCTATCTCTAAGGTTTGTTTCCTCTTGATGTAGCCTAATGCAGGGCCTGGCGAATAACACTTGTATTGAAAGGGGTTGCCAAACTTCCAAAAACTAGAGTCTTCTGAAATCTCAACATATATTTTTTCATCCAATCTTCATGATACATTCAAGTAATGATCAGTACACCATTCTCACTTGGATGCCCAAGTTTTGTTCTTCTAGGTTGAAGCATTCGTTTGCAGGAACAGTTTGAATTTTTAGGTTTCACTCTGTTTTCTCCTATATTGACAGATGCAGTTAGAACTTTAAATCAAACACGGTTTGTGCTAGCTACTTGAAACATGACACAATAAAGTAGTTCTACGTTCTATCCCTAAGGTTTGTTTCCTCTTGATGTAGCCTTAAGCAGAGACTGGCGAATAACACATTCAATGAAAGGCGTTGTTAGGCTGCCAAAAAACTACAGTCTCCTGAAATCTCATCATATATTTTTTCTTCCGACCTTCATGATACTTTCAAGTAATGAGCAGTGCACCAATTAAAATTGGATGCCCAAGTTTCGTTCTCCTAGGTTGAAGCATTCGTTTGCAGGAACAGTTTGAATTTTTAGGTTTCACTCTGTTTTGTCCTATATTGACAGATGCAGGTCGAACTCTAAATCAAACACGGTTTGTGCTAGCTTCTTGAATCGTGACAAAATACTGTAGTTCTACGTTCTATCTCTAAGGTTTGTTTCCTCTTCATGTAGCCTAATGCAGGGACTGGCGAATAACACTTTTATTGAAAGGGGTTGCCAAACTTCCAAAAACTAGAGTCTTCTGAAATCTCAACATATATTTTTTCATCCAATCTTCATGACACTTTCAAGTAATGATCAGTACACCACTCCCACTTGGATGCTCAAGTTTCATTCTCCTACCTTGAAGCATTCGTTTGCAGTAACAGTTTGAATTTTTAGGTTTCACTCTGTTTTCTCCTATATTGACAAATGTAGTTCAAACTCTAAATTCATACACGGTTTGGGCTAGCTTCTTGAAACTTGACACAATAAAGTAGTTCTACATTCTATCCCTAAGGTTTGTTTCCTCTTGATGTAGCCTTCAGCACAGACTGGCGAATAACACTTTCAATGAAAGGCGTTGTTAGGCTGCCAAAAAACTAGAGTCTCCTGAAATCTCAACACATATTTTTTTCCGACCTTAATGATACTTTCAAGTAATGAGGAGTACACCAATCAAACTTGGATGCCCAAGTTTCGTTCTCCTAGGTTGATGCATTCGTTTGCAGTAACAGTTTGAATTTCTAGGTTTCACTCTGTTTTCTCCTATATTGACAGATGCAGCTAGAACTCTAAATCAAACACGGTTTGTGCTAGCTTCTTGAAAGTTGACACAATAAAGTAGTTCTATGTTCTATCTCTAAGGTTTGTTTAATCTTGATGTAGCCTAAAGCAGGGACTGGCGAATAACACTTATATTGAAAGGGGTTGCCAAACTTTCAAAAAACTAGAGTCTCCTGAAATCTCAACATATATTTTTTCATCCAATCTTCATGATACATTCAAGTAATGATCAGTACACCATTCCCACTTGGATGCCCAAGTTTTGTTCTTCTAGGTTGAAGCATTCGTTTGCAGGAACAGTTTTGAATTTTTAGGTTTCACTCTGTTTTCTCCTATATTGACAGATGCAGTTAGAACTTTAAATCAAACACGGTTTGTGCTAGCTACTTGAAACATGACACAATAAAGTAGTTCTACGTTCTATCCCTAAGGTTTGTTTCCTCTTGATGTAGCCTTAAGCAGAGACTGGCGAATAACACATTCAATGAAAGGCGTTGTTAGGCTGCCAAAAAACTAGAGTCTCCTGAAATCTCAACACATATTTTTTTTCCGCACCTTAATGATACTTTCAAGTAATGAGTAGTACACCAATCAAACTTGGATGCCCAAGTTTCGTTCTCCTAGGTTGATGCATTCGTTTGCAGTAACAGTTTGAATTTCTAGGTTTCACTCTGTTTTCTCCTATATTGACAGATGCAGCTAGAACTCTAAATCAAACACGGTTTGTGCTAGCTTCTTGAAACTTGAAAAAATACTGTAGTTCTACGTTGTATCTCTAAGGTTTGTTTCCTCTTGATGTAGCCTAATGCAGGGACTGGCGAATAACACTTTTATTGAAAGGGGTTGCCAAACTTCCCAAAACTAGAGTCTTCTGATATCTCAACATATATTTTTTTTTCCAATCTTCATGATACTTTCGAGTAATGATCAGTACACCAATCCCACTTGGATGCTCAAGTTTCATTCTCCTACGTTGAAGCATTCGTTTGCAGGAACAGTTTGAATTTTTAGGTTTCACTCTGTTTTCTCCTATATTGACAAAAGTAGTTCAAACTCTAAATCATACACGGTTTGGGCTAGCTTCTTGAAACTTGACACAATAAAGTAGTTCTACATTCTATCCCTAAGGTTTGTTTCCTCTTGATGTAGCCTTCAGCACAGACTGGCGAATAACACTTTAAATGAAAGGCGTTGTTAGGCTGCCAAAAAAACTAGAGTCTCCTGAAATCTCAACACATATTTTTTTTTCCGACCTTAATGATACTTTCAAGTAATGAGCAGTACACCGATCAAAGTTGGATGCCCAAGTTTCGTTCTCCTAGGTTGATGCATTCGTTTGCAGTAACAGTTTGAATTTCTAGGTTTCACTCTGTTTTCTCCTATATTGACAGATGCAGCTAGAACTCTAAATCAAACACGGTTTGTGCTAGCTTCTTGAAACTTGACACAATAAAGTAGTTCTACGTTCTATCTCTAAGGTTTGTTTCCTCTTGATGTAGCCTAATGCAGGGCCTGGCGAATAACACTTGTATTGAAAGGGGTTGCCAAACTTCCAAAAACTAGAGTCTTCTGAAATCTCAACATATATTTTTTCATCCAATCTTCATGATACATTCAAGTAATGATCAGTACACCATTCTCACTTGGATGCCCAAGTTTTGTTCTTCTAGGTTGAAGCATTCGTTTGCAGGAACAGTTTGAATTTTTAGGTTTCACTCTGTTTTCTCCTATATTGACAGATGCAGTTAGAACTTTAAATCAAACACGGTTTGTGCTAGCTACTTGAAACATGACACAATAAAGTAGTTCTACGTTCTATCCCTAAGGTTGTTTCCTGTTGATGTAGCCTTAAGCAGAGACTGGCGAATAACACATTCAATGAAAGGCGTTGTTAGGCTGCCAAAAAACTACAGTCTCCTGAAATCTCATCATATATTTTTTTCTTCCGACCTTCATGATACTTTCAAGTAATGAGCAGTGCACCAATTAAAATTGGATGCCCAAGTTTCGTTTCTCCTAGGTTGAAGCATTCGTTTGCAGGAACAGTTTGAATTTTTAGGTTTCACTCTGTTTTGTCCTATATTGACAGATGCAGGTCGAACTCTAAATCAAACACGGTTTGTGCTAGCTTCTTGAATCGTGACAAAATACTGTAGTTCTACGTTCTATCTCTAAGGTTTGTTTCCTCTTCATGTAGCCTAATGCAGGGACTGGCGAATAACACTTTTATTGAAAGGGGTTGCCAAACTTCCAAAAACTAGAGTCTTCTGAAATCTCAACATATATTTTTTCATCCAATCTTCATGACACTTTCAAGTAATGATTCAGTACACCACTCCCACTTGGATGCTCAAGTTTCATTCTCCTACCTTGAAGCATTCGTTTGCAGTAACAGTTTGAATTTTTAGGTTTCACTCTGTTTTCTCCTATATTGACAAATGTAGTTCAACTCTAAATCATACACGGTTTGGGCTAGCTTCTTGAAACTTGACACAATAAAGTAGTTCTACATTCTATCCCTAAGGTTTGTTTCCTCTTGTGTAGCCTTCAGCACAGACTGGCGAATAACACTTTCAATGAAAGGCGTTGTTAGGCTGCCAAAAAACTAGAGTCTCCTGAAATCTCAACACATATTTTTTTCCGACCTTAATGATACTTTCAAGTAATGAGCAGTACACCAATCAAACTTGGATGCTCAAGTTTCGTTCTCCTAGGTTGATGCATTCTTTTGCAGTAAGAGTTTGAATTTCTAGGTTTCACTCTGTTTTCTCCTATATTGACAGACGCAACTAGAACTCTAAATCAAACACTGTTTGTGCTAGCTTCTTGAAACTTGACACAATAAAGTAGTTCTACGTTCTATCTCTAAGGTTTGTTTCCTCTTGATGTAGCCTAATGCAGGGACTGGCGAATAACACTTATATTGAAAGGGGTTGCCAAACTTTCAAAAAACTAGAGTCTCCTGAAATCTCAACATATATTTTTCATCCAATCTTCATGATACATTCAAGTAATGATCAGTACACCATTCCCACTTGGATGCCCAAGTTTTGTTCTTCTAGGTTGAAGCATTCGTTTGCAGGAACAGTTTGAATTTTTAGGTTTCACTCTGTTTTCTCCTATATTGACAGATGCAGTTAGAACTTTAAATCAAACACGGTTTGTGCTAGCTACTTGAAACATGACACAATAAAGTAGTTCTACGTTCTATCCCTAAGGTTTGTTTCCTCTTGATGTAGCCTTAAGCAGAAACTGGCGAATAACACATTCAATGAAAGGCGTTGTTAGGCTGCCAAAAAACTAGAGTCTCCTGAAATCTCAACACATATTTTTTTTCCGACCTTAATGATACTTTCAAGTAATGAGCAGTACACCGATCAAAGTTGGATGCCCAAGTTTCGTTCTCCTAGGTTGATGCATTCGTTTGCAGTAACAGTTTGAATTTCTAGGTTTCACTCTGTTTTCTCCTATATTGACAGATGCAGCTAGAACTCTAAATCAAACACGGTTTGTGCTAGCATCTTGAAACTTGACACAATAAAGTAGTTCTACGTTCTATCTATAAGGTTTGTTTCCTCTTGATGTAGCCTAATGCAGGGACTGGCGAATAACACTTGTATTGAAAGGGGTTGCCAAAATTCCAAAAACTAGAGTCTTCTGAAATCTCAACATATATTTTTTCATCCAATCTTCATGATACATTCAAGTAATGATCAGTACACCATTCTCACTTGGATGCCCAAGTTTTGTTCTTCTAGGTTGAAGCATTCGTTTGCAGGAACAGTTTGAATTTTTAGGTTTCACTCTGTTTTCTCCTATATTGACAGATGCAGTTAGAACTTTAAATCAAACATGGTTGTGCTAGCTACTTGAATCATGACACAATAAAGTAGTTCTACGTTCTATCCTCTAAGGTTTGTTTCCTCTTGATGTAGCCTTAAGCAGAGACTGGCGAATAACACATTCAATGAAAGGCGTTGTTAGGCTGCCAAAAAACTACAGTCTCCTGAAATCTCATCATATATTTTTTCTTCCGACCTTCATGATACTTTCAAGTAATGAGCAGTGCACCAATTAAAATTGGATGCCCAAGTTTCGTTCTCCTAGGTTGAAGCATTCGTTTGCAGGAACAGTTTGAATTTTTAGGTTTCACTCTGTTTTGTCCTATATTGACAGATGCAGGTCGAACTCTAAAATCAAACACGGTTTTGTGCTAGCTTCTTGAATCGTGACAAAATACTGTAGTTCTACGTTCTATCTCTAAGGTTTGTTTCCTCTTCATGTAGCCTAATGCAGGGACTGGCGAATAACACTTTTATTGAAAGGGGTTGCCAAACTTCCAAAACTAGAGTCTTCTGAAATCTCAACATATATTTTTTCATCCAATCTTCATGACACTTTCGAGTAATGATCAGTACACCACTCCCACTTGGATGCTCAAGTTTCATTCTCCTACCTTGAAGCATTCGTTTGCAGTAACAGTTTGAATTTTTAGGTTTCACTCTGTTTTCTCCTATATTGACAAATGTAGTTCAAACTCTAAATCATACACGGTTTGGGCTAGCTTCTTGAAACTTGACACAATAAAGTAGTTCCTACATTCTATCCCTAAGGTTTGTTTCCTCTTGATGTAGCCTTCAGCACAGACTGGCGAATAACACTTCAATGAAAGGCGTTGTTAGGCTGCCGAAAAACTAGAGTCTCCTGAAATCTCAACACATATTTTTTTTCCGACCTTAATGATACTTTCAAGTAATGAGTAGTACACCAATCAAACTTGGATGCCCAAGTTTCGTTCTCCTAGGTTGATGCATTCGTTTTCAGTAACAGTTTGAATTTCTAGGTTTCACTCTGTTTTCTCCTATATTGACAGATGCCGCTAGAACTCTAAATCAAACACGGTTTGTGCTAGCTTCTTGAAACTTGACACAATAAAGTAGTTCTACGTTCTATCTCTAAGGTTTGTTTCCTCTTGATGTAGCCTAATGCAGGGACTGGCGAATAACACTTGTATTGAAAGGGGTTGCCAAACTTCCAAAAACTAGAGTCTTCTGAAATCTCAACATATTATTTTTTCATCCAATCTTCATGATACATTCAAGTAATGATCAGTACACCATTCTCACTTGGATGCCCAAGTTTTGTTCTTCTAGTTGAAGCATTCGTTTGCAGGAACAGTTTGAATTTTTAGGTTTCACTCTGTTTTCTCCTATTTTGACAGATGCAGTTAGACTTTAAATCAAACACGGTTTGTGCTAGCTACTTGAAACATGACACAATAAAGTAGTTCTACGTTCTATCCCTAAGGTTTGTTTCCTCTTGATGTAGCCTTAAGCAGAGACTGGCGAATAACACATTCAATGAAAGGCGTTGTTAGGCTGCCAAAAAACTACAGTCTCCTGAAATCTCATCATATATTTTTCTTCCGACCTTCATGATACTTTCAAGTAATGAGCAGTGCACCAATTAAAATTGGATGCCCAAGTTTCGTTCTCCTAGGTTGAAGCATTCGTTTGCAGGAACAGTTTGAATTTTTAGGTTTCACTCTGTTTTGTCCTATATTGACAGATGCAGGTCGAACTCTAAATCAAACACGGTTTGTGCTAGCTTCTTGAATCGTGACAAAATACTGTAGTTCTATGTTCTATCTCTAAGGTTTGTTTCCTCTTCATGTAGCCTAATGCAGGGACTGGCGAATAACACTTTTATTGAAAGGGGTTGCCAAACTTCCAAAAACTAGAGTCTTCTGAAATCTCAACATATATTTTTTCATCCAATCTTCATGACACTTTCGAGTAATGATCAGTACACCACTCCCACTTGGATGCTCAAGTTTCATTCTCCTACCTTGAAGCATTCGTTTGCAGTAACAGTTTGAATTTTTAGGTTTCACTCTGTTTTCTCCTATATTGACAAATGTAGTTCAAACTCTAAATCATACACGGTTTGGGCTAGCTTCTTGAAACTTGGCACAATAAAGTAGTTCTACATTCTATCCCTAAGGTTTGTTTCCTCTTGATGTAGCCTTCAGCACAGACTGGTGAATAACACTTTCAATGAAAGGCGTTGTTAGGCTGCCAAAAAACTAGAGTCTCCTGAAATCTCAACACATATTTTTTTTCCGACCTTTATGATACTTTCAAGTAATGAGTAGTACACCGATCAAACTTGGATGCCCAAGTTTCGTTCTCCTAGGTTGATGCATTCGTTTGCAGTAACAGTTTGAATTTCTAGGTTTCACTCTGTTTTCTCCTATATTGACAGATGCAGCTAGAACTCTAAATCAAACACGGTTTGTGCTAGCTTCTTGAAAGTTGACACAATAAAGTAGTTCTATGTTCTATCTCTAAGGTTTGTTTAATCTTGATGTAGCCTAAAGCAGGGACTGGCGAATAACACTTATATTGAAAGTGGTTGCCAAACTTTCAAAAAACTAGAGTCTCCTGAATTCTCAACATATATTTTTTCATCCAATCTTCATGATACATTCAAGTAATGATCAGTACACCATTCCCACTTGGATGCCCAAGTTTTGTTCTTCTAGGTTGAAGCATTCGTTTGCAGGAACAGTTTGAATTTTTAGGTTTCACTCTGTTTTCTCCTATATTGACAGATGCAGTTAGAACTTTAAATCAAACACGGTTTGTGCTAGCTACTTGAAACATGACACAATAAAGTAGTTCTACGTTCTATCCCTAAGGTTTGTTTCCTGTTGATGTAGCCTGAAGCAGAGACTGGCGAATAACACATTCAATGAAAGGCGTTGTTAGGCTGCCAAAAAACTACAGTCTCCTGAAATCTCATCATATATTTTTTTCTTCCGACCTTCATGATACTTTCAAGTAATGAGCAGTGCACCAATTAAAATTGGATGCCCAAGTTTCGTTCTCCTAGGTTGAAGCATTCTTTTGCAGTAAGAGTTTGAATTTTTAGGTTTCACTCTGTTTTGTCCTATATTGACAGATGCAGGTCGAACTCTAAATCAAACACGGTTTGTGCTAGCTTCTTGAATCGTGACAAAATACTGTAGTTCTACGTTCTATCTCTAAGGTTTGTTTCCTCTTCATGTAGCCTAATGCAGGGACTGGCGAATAACACTTTTATTGAAAGGGGTTGCCAAACTTCCAAAAACTAGAGTCTTCTGAAATCTCAACATATATTTTTTCATCCAATCTTCATGACACTTTCAAGTAATGATCAGTACACCACTCCCACTAGGATGCTCAAGTTTCATTCTCCTACCTTGAAGCATTCGTTTGCAGTAACAGTTTGAATTTTTAGGTTTCACTCTGTTTTCTCCTATATTGACAAATGTAGTTCAAACTCTAAATCATACACGGTTTGGGCTAGCTTCTTGAAACTTGACACAATAAAGTAGTTCTACATTCTATCCCTAAGGTTTGTTTCCTCTTGATGTAGCCTTCAGCACAGACTGGCGAATAACACTTTCAATGAAAGGCGTTGTTAGGCTGCCAAAAAACTAGAGTCTCCTGAAATCTCAACACATATTTTTTTCCGACCTTAATGATACTTTCAAGTAATGAGCAGTACACCAATCAAACTTGGATGCTCAAGTTTCGTTCTCCTAGGTTGATGCATTCTTTTGCAGTAAGAGTTTGAATTTCTAGGTTTCACTCTGTTTTCTCCTATATTGACAGATGCAACTAGAACTCTAAATCAAATACTGTTTGTGCTAGCTTCTTGAAACTTGACACAATAAAGTAGTACTACGTTCTATCTCTAAGGTTTGTTTCCTCTTGATGTAGCCTAATGCAGGGACTGGCGAATAACACTTATATTGAAAGGGGTTGCCAAACTTTCAAAAAACTAGAGTCTCCTGAAATCTCAACATATATTTTTTCATCCAATCTTCATGATACATTCAAGTAATGATCAGTACACCATTCCCACTTGGATGCCCAAGTTTTGTTCTTCTAGGTTGAAGCATTCGTTTGCAGGAACAGTTTGAATTTTTAGGTTTCACTCTGTTTTCTCCTATATTGACAGATGCAGTTAGAACTTTAAATCACACACGGTTTGTGCTAGCTACTAGAAACATGACACAATAAAGTAGTTCTACGTTCTATCCCTAAGGTTTGTTTCCTCTTGATGTAGCCTTAAGCAGAAACTGGCGAATAACACATTCAATGAAAGGCGTTGTTAGGCTGCCAAAAAACTAGAGTCTCCTGAAATCTCAACACATATTTTTTTTCCGACCTTAATGATACTTTCAAGTAATGAGTAGTACACCAATCAAAGTTGGATGCCCAAGTTTCGTTCTCCTAGGTTGATGCATTCGTTTGCAGGAACAGTTTGAATTTCTAGGTTTCACTCTCTTTTCTCCTATATTGACAGATGCAGCTAGAACTCTAAATCAAACACGGTTTGTGCTAGCTTCTTGAAACTTGACAAAATAAAGTAGTTCTACGTTCTATCTCTAAGGTTTGTTTCCTCTTGATGTAGCCTAATGCAGGGACTGGCGAATAACACTTGTATTGAAAGGGGTTGCCAAACTTCCAAAAACTAGAGTCTTCTGAAATCTCAACATATATTTTTTCATCCAATCTTCATGATACATTCAAGTAATGATCAGTACACCATTCTCACTTGGATGCCCAAGTTTTGTTCTTCTAGGTTGAAGCATTCGTTTGCAGGAACAGTTTGAATTTTTAGGTTTCACTCTGTTTTCTCCTATATTGACAGATGCAGTTAGAACTTTAAATCAAACACGGTTTGTGCTAGCTACTTGAAACATGACACAATAAAGTAGTTCTACGTTCTATCCCTAAGGTTTGTTTCCTCTTGATGTAGCCTTAAGCAGAGACTGGCGAATAACACATTCAATGAAAGGCGTTGTTAGGCTGCCAAAAAACTACAGTCTCCTGAAATCTCATCATATATTTTTTCTTCCGACCTTCATGATACTTTCAAGTAATGAGCAGTGCACCAATTAAAATTGGATGCCCAAGTTTCGTTCTCCTAGGTTGAAGCATTCGTTTGCAGGAACAGTTTGAATTTTTAGGTTTCACTCTGTTTTGTCCTATATTGACAGATGCAGGTCGAACTCTAAATCAAACACGGTTTGTGCTAGCTTCTTGAATCGTGACAAAATACTGTAGTTCTACGTTCTATCTCTAAGGTTTGTTTCCTCTTCATGTAGCCTAATGCAGGGACTGGCGAATAACAC
>NW_027516101.1:0-65638 GCF_048772815.1 Callospermophilus lateralis
AATAAAGTAGTTCTAATTTCTATCTGTTCGGTTTGTTTCCTCTTGAAGTTGCCCTAGGAGGGAGTGGTGAAGCACACTTTCGTTTGAAAGGGGTTGCCAAGTTTCCAAAAAACTACGAGTGTCCTGAAATCTCAGTATATGTTTTTTCACCGAATCTTGAAGATACTTGGTGGTAATGAGCAGTACACCAATCCCACTTTTCTAAGCAAATTTCGTTCTTCTAGGTTGAAGCATTCGTTTTCAATAAAAGTTTGAAATTTCGGGTTTCAGGCTGTTTTCTCCTATGCTTATACATGAATTTGGAACTCTAACTCAAACACGGTTTGTGCTAGCCCCTTGAAACTTGACTCAATAAAGTAGTTCTAAGTTCTATGTGTATGGTTTGTTTCCTCTTGAAGTTTCCCTAGGAGGGAGTGGTGAAACACACTTTTGTTTGGAAGAGGTTGCCAAGCTTCCAAAATACTACGAGTGTCCTGAAATCTCAGCATATGTTTTTTCACCCAATCTTGAAGATACTTGGTGGTAATGAGCAGTACACCAATCCCACTTGGCTCAGCAAATTTCGTTCTTCTAGCTTGAAGCATTCGTTTGAAATAAGAGTTTGAATTTTTCAGGTTTCACTCTGTTTTCTCCTATATTGATACATGGATTTGGAAGTCTAAATCAAGCATGGTTTGTGCTAGCCCCTTGAAACTTGACACAATAAAGTAGTTCTAAGTTCTATGTGAATGGTTTGTTTCCTCTTGAAGTAGCCCTAGGAGGGAGTGGTGAAACACACTTTCGTTTGAAACGGGTTGCCAATCTTCCAAAAAACTTCGAGTGTCCTGAAATCTCAGCATATGTTTTTTCACCCAATCTTGAAGATACTTGGGGGTAATGAGCAGTACACCAATCCCACTTGGCTCAGCAAATTTCGTTCTTCTAGGTTGAAGCATTCGTTTGCAATAAGAGTTTGAATTTTCAGGTTTCACTCTGTTTTCTCCTATATTGATACATGAATTTGGAACTCTAAATCAAGCACGGTTTGTGCTAGCCCCTTGAAACTTGATACAATAAAGTAGTTCTAAGTTCTATGTGTATGGTTTGTTTCCTCTTGAAGTAGCCCTAGGAGGGAGTGGTGGAACACACTTTCGTTTGAAACGGGTTGCCAAGCTTCCAAAAAACTACGAGTGTCCTGAAATCTCAGCATATGTTTTTTCACCCAATCTTGAAGATACTTCGTGATAATGAGCAGTACACCAATCCGACTGGGTTCAGCAAATTTCGTTCTTCTAGGTTGAAGCATTCGTTGGCAGTAAGAGTTTGAATTTTCAGGTTTCACTCTGTTTTCTCCTATATTGATAGATGAATTTGAAACTCCAAATCAAACACGGTTTGTGCTAGCCCCTTGAAACTTGACACAATAAAGTAGTTCTAAGTTCTATCTGTACGGTTTGTTTCCTCTTGAAGTAGCCCTAGGAGGGAGTGGTGAAACACACTTTCGTTTGAAACGGGTTGCCAAGCTTCCAAAAAACTACGAGTGTCCTGAAATCTCAGCATATATTTTTTCACCCAATCGTGAAGATACTTGGTGGTAATGAGCAGTACACCAATCCCACTTGGTCCAGCAAATTTCGTTCTTCTAGCTTGAAGCATTCGTTTTCAATAAAAGTTTGAAATTTCGGGTTTCACGCTGTTTTCTCCTATATTTGTACATGAATTTGGAACTCTAACTCAAACACGGTTTGTGCTAGCCCCTTAAAACTTGACACAATAAAGTAGTTCTAAGTTCTATCTGTATGGTTTGTTTCCTCTTGAAGTTTCCCTTGGAGGCAGTGGTGAAACACACTTTCATTTGGAAGAGGTTGCCAAGCTTCCAAAATACTACGAGTGTCCTGAAAACTCAGCATATGTTTTTTCACCCAATCTTGAAGATACTTGGTGGTAATGAGCAGTACACCAATCCCACTTGGCTAAGCAAATTTCGTTCTTCTAGGTTGAAGCATTCGTTTGCAATAAGAGTTTGAAATTTCAGGTTTCACTCTGTTTTCTCCTATATTGATACATGAATTTGGAACTCTAAATCAATCACGGTTTGTGCTAGCCCCTTGAAACTTGACACAATAAAGTAGTTCTAAGTTCTATGTGTATGGTTTGTTTCCTCTTGAAGTAGCCCTAGGAGGGAGTGGTGAAACACACTTTCGTTTGAAACGGGTTGCCAAGCTTCCAAAAAACTACGAGTGTCCTGACATCTCAGCATATGTTTTTTCACCCAATCTTGAAGATACTTGGTGATAATGAGCAGAACACCAATCCCACTGGGTTCAGCAAATTTCGTTCTTCTAGGTTGAAGCATTCGTTGGCAGTAAGAGTTTGAATTTTCAGGTTTCACTCAGTTTTCTCCTATATTGATAGTTGAATTTGGAACTCCAAATCAAACACGGTTTGTGATAGCCCCTTGAAACTTGACACAATAAAGTAGTTATAAGTTCTATCTGTATGGTTTGTTTCCTCTTGAAGTTTCCCCAGGAGGGAGTGGTGAAACACACTTTCGTTTTAACGAGGTTGCCAAGCTTCCAAAATACTACGAGTGTCCTGAAATCTCAGCATATGTTTTTTCACCCAATCTTGAAGATACTTGGTGTTAATGAGCAGTACACCAATCCCACTTGGCTCAGCAAATTTCGTTCTTCTAGGTTGAAGCATTCGTTTGCAATAAGAGTTTGAGTTTTCAGGTTTCACTCTGTTTTCTCCTATATTGATACATGAATTTGGAACTCTAAATCAAGAATGGTTTGTGCTAGTCCCTTGAAACTTGACACAATAAAGTAGTTCTAAGTTCTATGTGAATGGTTTGTTTCCTCTTGAAGTAGCCCTAGGAGGGAGTGGTGAAACACACTTTTGTTTGAAACTGGTTGCCAAGCTTCCAAAAAACTACCAGTGTCCTGAAATCTCAGCATATGTTTTTTCACCCAATCTTGAAGATCCTTGGGGTTAATGAGCAGTACACCAATCCCACTTGGCTCAGCAAATTTCGTTCTGCTAGGTTGAAGCATTCGTTTGCAATAAGAGTTGGAGTTTTCAGGTTTCACTCTGTTTTCTCCTATATTGATACATGAATTTGGAACTCTAAATCAAGAACGGTTTGTGCTAGCCCCTTGAAACTTGACACAATAAAGTAGTTCTAAGTTCTATGTGTATGGTTTGTTTCCTCTTGACGTTTCCCCAGGAGGGAGTGGTGAAACACACTTTCGTTTGGAAGAGGTTGCCAAGCTTCCAAAATACTTCGAGTGTCCTGAAATCTCATCATATGTTTTTTCACCCAATCTTGAAGATACTTGGGGGTAATGAGCAGGACACCAATCCCACTTGGCTCAGCAAATTTCGTTCTTCTAGGTTGAAGCATTCGTTTTCAATAAAAGTTTGAAATTTCGGGTTTCACGCTGTTTTCTCCTATATTTACACATGAATTTGGAACTCTAACTCAAACACGGTTTGTGCTAGCCCCTTGAAACTTGACACAATAAAGTAGTTCTAAGTTCTATGTGTATGGTTTGTTTCCTCTTGATGTTTCCCTAGGAGGGAGTGGTGAAACACACTTTCGTTTGGAAGAGGTTGCCAAGCTTCCAAAATACTACGAGTGTCCTGAAATCTCAGCATATGTTTCTTCACCCAAAATTGAAGATACTTGTTGGTAATGAGCAGTACACCAATCCCACTTGGCTCAGCAAATTTCTTTCTTCTAGCTTGAAGCATTCGTTTGAAATAAGAGTTTGAGTTTTCAGGTTTCACTCTGTTTTCTCCTATATTGATACAAGGATTTGGAACTCTAAATCAAGCATGGTTTGTGCTAGCCCCTTGAAACTTGACACAATAAAGTAGTTCTAAGTTCTATGTGAATGGTTTGTTTCCTCTTGAAGTAGCCCTAGGAGGGAGTGGTGAAA
Source organism: Callospermophilus lateralis (assembly GCF_048772815.1). Classification (NCBI taxonomy): domain Eukaryota; kingdom Metazoa; phylum Chordata; class Mammalia; order Rodentia; family Sciuridae; genus Callospermophilus; species Callospermophilus lateralis. The sequence goes on from NW_027516101.1 coordinate 3,924, forward strand.
CAAACTTTCGTTTGAAACGGGTTGCCAATCTTCCAAAAAACTACGAGTGTCCTGAAATCTCAGCATATGTTTTTTCACCCAATCTTGAAGATACTTGGAGGTAATGAGCAGTACACCAATCCCACTTGGCTCAGCAAATTTTGTTCTTCTAGGTTGAAGCATTCGTTTGCAATAAGAGTTTGAATTTTCAGGTTTCACTCTGTTTTCTCCTATATTGATACATGAATTTGGAAATCTAAATCAAGCACGGTTTGTGCTAGTCCCTTGAAACTTGACACAATAAAGTAGTTCTAAGTTCTATGTGAATGGTTTGTTTCCTCTTGAAGTAGCCCTAGGAGGGAGTGGTGAAACACACTTTCGTTTGAAACGGGTTGCCAAGCTTCCAAAAAACTACGAGTGTCCTGAAATCTCAGCATATGTTTTTTCACCCGATCTTGAAGATACTTGGTGATAATGAGCAGTACACCAATCCCACTGGGTTCAGCAAATTTCGTTCTTCTAGGTTGAAGCATTCGTTTGCAATAAGAGTTTGAATTTTCAAGTTTCACTCTGTTTTCTCCTATATTGATACATGAATTTGGAACTCTAAATCAAGCACGGTTTGTGCTAGCCCCTTGAATCTTGACACAATAAAGTAGTTCTAAGTTCTATGTGTATGGTTTATTTCCTCTTGAAGTAGCCCTAGGAGGGAGTGGTGAAACACACTTTCGTTTGAAACGGGTTGCCAAGCTTCCAAAAAACTACGAGTGTCCTGAAATCTCAGCATATGTTTTTTTCACCCAATCTTGAAGATACTTCGTGATAATGAGCAGTACACCAATCCCACTTGGCTCAGCAAATTTTGTTCTTCTAGCTTGAAGCATTCGTTTGCAATAAGAGTTTGAATTTTCAGGTTTCACTCTGTTTTCTCCTATATTGATACATGAATTTGGAACTCAAAATCAAGCACGGTTTGTGCTAGCCCCTTGAGACTTGACACAATAAAGTAGTTCTAAGTTCTATCTGTATGGTTTGTTTCCTCTTGAAGTAGCCCTAGGAGGGAGTGGTGAAACACACTTTCGTTTCAAACGGGTTGCCAAGCTTCCAAAAAACTACGAGTGTCCTGAAATCTCAGCATATGTTTTTTCACCCAATCTTGAAGATACTTGGGGGTAATGAGCAGTACACCAATCCCACTTGACTCAGCAAATTTCGTTCTTCTAGGTTGAAGCATTCGTTTGCAATAAGAGTTGGAGTTTTCAGGTTTCACTCTGTTTTCTCCTATATTGATACATGAATTTGGAACTCTAAATCAAGAACGGTTTGTGCTATCCCCTTGAAACTTGACACAATAAAGTAGTTCTAAGTTCTATGTGTATGGTTTGTTTCCTCTTGAAGTTTCCCCAGGAGGGAGTGGTGAAACACACTTTCGTTTGGAAGAGGTTGAAAAGCTTCCAAAATACTTCGAGTGTCCTGAAATCTCATCATATGTTTTTTCACCCAATCTTGAAGATACTTGGGGGTAATGAGCAGTACACCAATCCCACTTGGCTCAGCAAATTTCGTTCTTCTAGGTTGAAGCATTCGTTTGCAATAAGAGTTTGAATTTTCAGGTTTCACTCTGTTTTCTCCTATATTGATACATGAATTTGGAACTGTAAATCAAAAACGGTTTGTGCTAGTCCCTTGAAACTTGACACAATAAAGTAGTTCTAAGTTCTATGTGAATGGTTTGTTTCCTCTTGAAGTAGCCCTAGGAGGGAGTGGTGAAACACACTTTCGTTTGAAACGGGTTGCCAAGCTTCCAAAAAACTACGAGTGTCCTGAAATCTCAGCATATGTTTTTTCACACAATCTTGAAGATACTTGGGGGTAATGAGCAGTACACCAATCCCACTTGACTCAGCAAATTTCGTTCTTCTAGGTTGAAGCATTCGTTTGCAATAAGAGTTTGAGTTTTCAGGTTTCACTCTGTTTTCTCCTATATTTATACATGAATTTGGAACTCTAAATCAAGAACGGTTTGTGCTAGCCCTTTGAAACTTGACACAATAAAGTAGTTCTAATTTCTATGTGAATGGTTTGTTTACCCTTGAAGTAGCCCTAGGAGTGAGTGGTGAAACACACTTTCGTTTGAAACGGGTTGCCAAGCTTCCAAAAAACTACGAGTTTCCTGAAATCTCAGCATATGTTTTTTCACCCAATCTTGAAGATACTTGGGGGTAATGAGCAGTACACCAATCCCACTTGGCTCAGCAAATTTCGTTCTTCTAGGTTGAAGCATTCGTTTGCAATAAGAGTTTGAATTTTCAGGTTTCACTCTGTTTTCTCCTATATTGATACATGAATTTGGAACTCTAAATCAAGCACGGTTTGTGCAATCCCCTTGAAACTTGACACAATAAAGTAGTTCTAAGTTCTATGTGAATGTTTTGTTTCCTCTTGAAGTAGCCCTAAGAGGGAGTGGTGAAACACACTTTCGTTTGAAACGGGTTGCCAATCTTCCAAAAAACTACGAGTGTCCTGAAATCTCAGCATATGTTTTTTCACCCATTCTTGAAGATACTTCGGGGTAATGAGTAGTACACCAATCCCACTTGACTCAGCAAATTTCGTTCTTCTAGGTTGAAGCATTCGTTTACAATAAGAGTTTGAGTTTTCAGGTTTCACTCTGTTTTCTCCTATATTGATACATGAATTTGGAACTCTAAATCAAGAACGGTTTGTGCTAGCCCTTTGAAACTTGACACAATAAAGTAGTTCTAAGTTCTATGAGTATGGTTTGTTTCCTCTTGAAGTAGCCCTAGGAGGGAGTGGTGAAGCACACGTTCGTTTGAAAGGGGTTGCCAAGCTTCCAAAAACCTACGAGTGTTTTGAAATCTCAGCATATGTTTTTTCACCCAATCTTGAAGATACTTGGTGGTAATGAGCAGTACACCAATCCCACTTGACTAAGCAAATTACGTTCTTGTACGTTGAAGCATTCGTTTTCAATAAAAGTTTGAAATTTCGGGTTTCACGCTGTTTTCTCCTATATTTATACATGAATTTGGAACTCTAACTCAAACACGGTTTGTGCTAGCCCCTTGAAACTTGACACAATAAAGTAGTTCTAAGTTCTATCTGTATGGTTTGTTTCCTCTTGAAGTTTCCCTTGGAGGGAGTGGTGAAACACACTTTCATTTGGAAGAGGTTGCCAAGCTTCCAAAATACTACGAGTGTCCTGAAAACTCAGCATATGTTTTTTCACCCAATCTTGAAGATACTTGGTGGTAATGAGCAGTACACCAATCCCACTTGGCTAAGCAAATTTCGTTCTTCTAGGTTGAAGCATTCGTTTGCAATAAGAGTTTGAAATTTCAGGTTTCACTCTGTTTTCTCCTATATTGATACATGAATTTGGAACTCTAAATCAATCACGGTTTGTGCTAGCCCCTTGAAACATGACACAATAAAGTAGTTCTAAGTTCTATGTGTATGGTTTGTTTCCTCTTGAAGTAGCCCTAGGAGGGAGTGGTGAAACACACTTTCGTTTGAAACGGGTTGCCAAGCTTCCAAAAAACTACGAGTGTCCTGACATCTCAGCATATGTTTTTTCACCCATTTTGAAGACACTTGGTGATAATAAGCAGAAAACCAATCCCACTGGGTTCAGCAAATTTCGTTCTTCTAGGTTGAAGCATTCGTTGGCAGTAAGAGTTTGAATTTTCAGGTTTCACTCAGTTTTCTCCTATATTGATAGATGAATTTGGAACTCCAAATCAAACACGGTTTGTGCTAACCCCTTGAAACTTGACACAACAAAGTAGTTATAAGTTCTATCTGTATGGTTTGTTTCCTCTTGAAGTTTCCCCAGGAGGGAGTGGTGAAACACACTTTCGTTTTAACGAGGTTGCCAAGCTTCCAAAATACTACGAGTGTCCTGAATCTCAGCATATGTTTTTTCACCCAATCTTGAAGATACTTGGTGTTAATGAGCAGTACACCAATCCCACTTGGCTCAGCAAATTTCGTTCTTCTAGCTTGAAGCATTCGTTTGCAATAAGAGTTTGAGTTTTCAGGTTTCACTCTGTTTTCTCCTATATTGATACATGAATTTGGAACTCTAAATCAAGAACGGTTTGTGCTAGTCCCTTGAAACTTGACACAATAAAGTAGTTCTAAGTTCTATGTGAATGGTTTGTTTCCTCTTGAAGTAGCCCTAGGAGGGAGTGGTGAAACACACTTTAGTTTGAAACTGGTTGCCAAGCTTCCAAAAAAATACGAGTGTCCTGAAATCTCAGCATATGTTTTTTCACCCAATCTTGAAGATACTTGGGGGTAATGAGCAGTACACCAATCCCACTTGGCTCAGCAAATTTCGTTCTTCTAGGTTGAAGCATTCGTTTGCAATAAGAGTTTGAATTTTCAGGTTTCACTCTGTTTTCTCCTATATTGATACATGAATTTGGAACTCTAAATCAAGCACGGTTTGTGCTAGTCCCTTGAAACTTGACACAATAAAGTAGTTCTAAGTTCTATGTGTATGGTTTGTTTCCTCTTGAAGTAGCCCTAGGAGGGAGTGGTGAAACACACTTTCGTTTGAAACGGGTTGCCAAGCTTCCAAAAAACTACGAGTGTCCTGACATCTCAGCATATGTTTTTTCACCCAATCTTGAAGATACTTGGTGGTAATGAGCAGTACACCAATACCACTTGGCTCAGCAAATTTCGTTCTTCTAGGTTGAATCATTCGTTTGCAATAAGAGTTTGAAATTTCAGGTTTCACTCTGTTTTCTCCTATATTGATACATGAATTTGGAACTCTAAATCAAGCACGGTTTGTGCTAGCCCCTTGAAACTTGACACAATAAAGTAGTTCTAAGTTCTATGTGAATGGTTTGTTTCCTCTTGAAGTAGCCCTAGGAGGGGAGTGGTGAAACACACTTTCGTTTGGAAGAGGTTGCCAAGTTTTCAAAATACTACGAGTGTCCTGAAATCTCAGCATATGTTTTTTCACCCAATCTTGAAGTTACTTGGTGGTAATGAGCAGTACACCAATCCTACTTTTCTCAACAAATTTCGTTCTTCTAGGTTGAAGCATTCGTTTGCAATAAGAGTTTGAGTTTTCAGGTTTCACTCTGTTTTCTCCTATATTGATACATGAATTTGGAACTCTAAATCAAGCACGGTTTGTGCTAGCCCCTTGAAACTTGACACAATAAAGTAGTTCTAAGTTCTACGTGTATGGTTCGTTTCATCTTGAAGTAGCCCTAGGCGGGAGTGGTGAAACACACTTTCGTTTGAAACGGGTTGCCAAGCTTCCAAAAAACTACGAGTGTCCTGACATCTCAGCATATGTTTTTTCACCCAATCTTGAAGATACTTGGTGATAATGAGCAGTACACCAATCCCACTGGGTTCAGCAAATTTCGTTCTTCTAGGTTGAAGCATTCGTTGGCAGTAAGAGTTTGAATTTTCAGGTTTCACTCTGTTTTCTCCTATATTGATAGATGAATTTGGAACTCCAACTCAAACACGGTTTGTGCTAGCCCCTTGAAACTTGACACAATAAAGTAGTTCTACGTTCTATCTGTATGGTTTGTTTCCTCTTGAAGTTTCCCCAGGAGGGAGTGGTGAAACACACTTTCGTTTGGAAGAGGTTGCCAAGCTTCCAAAATACTATGAGTTTCCTGAAATCTCATCATATGTTTTTTCACCCAATCTTGAGGATACTTGGTGGTAATGAGCAGTACACCAATCCCACTTGGCTCAGCAAATTTCGTTCTTCTAGCTTGAAGCATTCGTTTGAAATAAGAGTTTGAATTTTCAGGTTTCACTCAGTTTTCTCCTATATTGATACATGAATTTGGAACTCTATATCAAGCACGGTTTGTGCTAGCCCCTTGAAACTTGACACAATAAAGTAGTTCTAAGTTCTATGTGAATGGTTTGTTTCCTCTTGAAGTAGCCCTAGGAGGGAGTGGTGAAACACACTTTCGTTTGGAAGAGGTTGCCAAGCTTCCAAAATACTACGAGTTTCCTGAAATCTCAGCATATGTTTTTTCACCCAATCTGGAAGACACTTGGTGGTAATGAGCAGTACACCAATCCCACTTGGCTCAGCAAATTTCGTTCTTCTAGGTTGAAGCATTCGTTTGCAATAAGAGTTCGAAATTTCAGGTTTCACTCTGTTTTCTCCTATATTGATACATGAATTTGGAACTCTAAATCAAGCACGGTTTGTGCTAGCCCCTTGAAACTTGACACAATAAAGTAGTTCTAAGTTCTCTCTGTATGTTTTGTGTCCAATTGAAGTTTCCTTAGGAGGGAGTGGTGAAACACACTTTCGTTTGAAACGGATTGCCAAGTTTTAAAAAAAACTACGAGTGTCCTGACATCTCAGCATATGTTTTTTCACCCAATCTTGAAGATACATGGTGATAATGAGCAGTACACCAATCCCACTTGGTTCAGCAAATTTCGTTCTTCTAGTTTGAAGCATTCGTTGGCAGTAAGAGTTTAAATTTTCAGGTTTCACTCTGTTTTCTCCTATATTGATAGATGAATTTGGAACTCCAAATCAAACACGGTTTGTGCTAGCCCCTTGAAACTTGACACGATAAAGTAGTTCTAAGTTCTATCTGTATGGTTTGTTTCCTCTTGAAGTTTCCCCAGGAGGGAGTGGTGAAACACACTTTCGTTTGGAAGAGGTTGCCAAGCTTCCAAAATACTACGAGTGTCCTGAAATCTCATCATATGTTTTTTCACCCAATCTTGAGGATACTTGGTGGTATAGTACACCAATCCCACTTGGCTCAGCAAATTTCGTTCTTCTAGCTTGAAGCATTCGTTTGAAATAAGAGTTTGAATTTTCAGGTTTCACTCTGTTTTCTCCTATATTGATACATGAATTTGGAACTCTAAATCAAGCACGGTTTGTGCTAGCCCCTTGAAACTTGACACAATAAAGTAGTTCTAAGTTCTATGTGAATGGTTTGTTTCCTCTTGAAGTACCCTAGGAGGGAGTGGTGAAACACACGTTCGTTTGAAACGGGTTGCCAAGCTTCCAAAAAACTACGAGTGTCCTGACATCTCAGCATATGCTTTTTCACCCAATCTTGAAGATACTTGGGGGTAATGAGCAGTACACCAATCCCACTTGGCTCAGCAAATTTCGTTCTTCTAGGTTGAAGCATTCGTTTGCAATACGAGTTTGAATTTTCAGGTTTCACTCTGTTTTCTCCTATATTGATACATGAATTTGGAACTCTAAATCAAGCACGGTTTGTGCTAGTCCCTTGAAACTTGACACAATAAAGTAGTTCTAAGTTCTTTGTGAATGGTTTGTTTCCTCTTGAAGTAGCCCTAGGAGGGAGTGGTGAAACACACTTTCGTTTGAAACGGGTTGCCAAGCTTCCAAAAAACTACGAGTGTCCTGAAATCTCAGCATATGTTTTTTCACCCAATCTTGAAGATACTTGGAGGTAATGAGCAGTACACCAATCCCACTTGACTCAGCAAATTTCGTTCTTCTAGGTTGAAGCATTCGTTTGCAATAAGAGTTTGAGTTTTCAGGTTTCACTCTGTTTTCTCCTATATTGATACATGAATTTGGAACTCTAAATCAAGAACGGTTTGTGCTAGCCCTTTGAAACTTGACACAATAAAGTAGTTCTAAGTTCTATCTGTACGGTTTGTTTCCTCTTGAAGTTGCCCTAGGAGGGAGTGGAGAAGCACACTTTCATTTGAAAGGCGTTGCCAAGCTTCCAAAAAACTACGAGTGTCCTGAAATCTCAGTATATGTTTTTTCACCCAATCTTGAAGATACTTCTTGGTAATGAGCAGTACACCAATCCCACTTGCCTAAGCAAATTTCGTTCTTCTAGGATGAAGCATTCGTTTTCAATAAAAGTTTGAAATGTCGGGTTTCACGCTGTTTTCTCCTATATTTTATACATGAATTTGGAACTCTAACTCAAACACGGTTTGTGCTAGCCCCTTGAAACTTGACACAATAAAGTAGTTCTAAGTTCTATCTGTATGGTTTGTTTCCTCTTGAAGTTTCCCTAGGAGGGAGTGGTGAAACACACTTTCGTTTGGAAGAGGTTGCCAAGCTTCCAAAATACTACGAGTGTCCTGAAATCTCAGCATATGCTTTTTCACCCAATCTTGAAGATACTTGGTGGTAATGAGCAGTACACCAATCCCACTTGGCTCAGCAAATTTCGTTCTTCTAGGTTGAAGCATTCATTTGCAATAAGAGTTTGAATTTTCAGGTTTCACTCTATTTTCTCCTATATTGATACATGAATTTGGAACTCTAAATCAAGCACGGTTTGTGCTAGCTCCTTGAAACTTTACACAATAAAGTAGTTCTACGTTCTATCTGTATGGTTTGTTTCCTCTTGAAGTTTCCCCAGGAGGGAGTGGTGAAACACACTTTCGTTTGGAAGAGGTTGCCAAGCTTCCAAAATACTATGAGTTTCCTGAAATCTCATCCTATGTTTTTTCACCCAATCTTGAGGATACTTGGTGGTAATGAGCAGTACACCAATCCCACTTGGCTCAGCAAATTTCGTTCTTCTAGCTTGAAGCATTCGTTTGAAATAAGAGTTTGAATTTTCAGGTTTCACTCAGTTTTCTCCTATATTGATACATGAATTTGGAACTCTATATCAAGCACGGTTTGTGCTAGCCCCTTGAAACTTGACACAATAAAGTAGTTCTAAGTTCTATGTGAATGGTTTGTTTCCTCTTGAAGTAGCCCTAGGAGGGAGTGGTGAAACACACTTTCGTTTGGAAGAGGTTGCCAAGCTTCCAAAATACTACGAGTGTCCTGAAATCTCAGCATATGTTTTTTCACCCAATCTGGAAGACACTTGGTGGTAATGAGCAGTACACCAATCCCACTTGGCTCAGCAAATTTCGTTCTTCTAGGTTGAAGCATTCGTTTGCAATAAGAGTTTGAAATTTCAGGTTTCACTCTGTTTTCTCCTATATTGATACATGAATTTGGAACTCTAAATCAAGCACGGTTTGTGCTAGCCCCTTGAAACTTGACACAATAAAGTAGTTCTAAGTTCTCTCTGTATGTTTTGTGTCCAATTGAAGTTTCCTTAGGAGGGAGTGGTGAAACACACTTTCGTTTGAAACGGATTGCCAAGTTTTAAAAAAAACTACGAGTGTCCTGACATCTCAGCATATGTTTTTTCACCCAATCTTGAAGATACATGGTGATAATGAGCAGTACACCAATCCCACTTGGTTCAGCAAATTTCGTTCTTCTAGTTTGAAGCATTCGTTGGCAGTAAGAGTTTGAATTTTCAGGTTTCACTCTGTTTTCTCCTATATTGATAGATGAATTTGGAACTCCAAATCAAACACGGTTTGTGCTAGCCCCTTGAAACTTGACACGATAATGTAGTTCTAAGTTCTATCTGTATGGTTTGTTTCCTCTTGAAGTTTCCCCAGGAGGGAGTGGTGAAACACACTTTCGTTTGGAAGAGGTTGCCAAGCTTCCAAAATACTACGAGTGTCCTGAAATCTCATCATATGTTTTTTCACCCAATCTTGAGGATACTTGGTGGTATAGTACACCAATCCCACTTGGCTCAGCAAATTTCGTTCTTCTAGCTTGAAGCATTCGTTTGAAATAAGAGTTTGAATTTTCAGGTTTCACTCTGTTTTCTCCTATATTGATACATGAATTTGGAACTCTATATCAAGCACGGTTTGTGCTAGCCCCTTGAAACTTGACACAATAAAGTAGTTCTAAGTTCTATGTGAATGGTTTGTTTCCTCTTGAAGTACCCTAGGAGGGAGTGGTGAAACACACGTTCGTTTGAAACGGGTTGCCAAGCTTCCAAAAAACTACGAGTGTCCTGACATCTCAGCATATGCTTTTTCACCCAATCTTGAAGATACTTGGGGGTAATGAGCAGTACACCAATCCCACTTGGCTCAGCAAATTTCGTTCTTCTAGGTTGAAGCATTCGTTTGCAATAAGAGTTTGAATTTTCAGGTTTCACTCTGTTTTCTCCTATATTGATACATGAATTTGGAACTCTAAATCAAGCACGGTTTGTGCTAGTCCCTTGAAACTTGACACAATAAAGTAGTTCTAAGTTCTTTGTGAATGGTTTGTTTCCTCTTGAAGTAGCCCTAGGAGGGAGTGGTGAAACACACTTTCGTTTGAAACGGGTTGCCAAGCTTCCAAAAAACTACGAGTGTCCTGAAATCTCAGCATATGTTTTTTCACCCAATCTTGAAGATACTTGGAGGTAATGAGCAGTACACCAATCCCACTTGACTCAGCAAATTTCGTTCTTCTAGGTTGAAGCATTCGTTTGCAATAAGAGTTTGAGTTTTCAGGTTTCACTCTGTTTTCTCCTATATTGATACATGAATTTGGAACTCTAAATCAAGAACGGTTTGTGCTAGCCCTTTGAAACTTGACACAATAAAGTAGTTCTAAGTTCTATCTGTACGGTTTGTTTCCTCTTGAAGTTGCCCTAGGAGGGAGTGGAGAAGCACACTTTCATTTGAAAGGCGTTGCCAAGCTTCCAAAAAACTACGAGTGTCCTGAAATCTCAGTATATGTTTTTTCACCCAATCTTGAAGATACTTCTTGGTAATGAGCAGTACACCAATCCCACTTGCCTAAGCAAATTTCGTTCTTCTAGGATGAAGCATTCGTTTTCAATAAAAGTTTGAAATGTCGGGTTTCACGCTGTTTTCTCCTATATTTATACATGAATTTGGAACTCTAACTCAAACACGGTTTGTGCTAGCCCCTTGAAACTTGACACAATAAAGTAGTTCTAAGTTCTATCTGTATGGTTTGTTTCCTCTTGAAGTTTCCCTAGGAGGGAGTGGTGAAACACACTTTCGTTTGGAAGAGGTTGCCAAGCTTACAAAATACTACGAGTGTCCTGAAATCTCAGCATATGCTTTTTCACCCAATCTTGAAGATACTTGGTGGTAATGAGCAGTACACCAATCCCACTTGGCTCAGCAAATTTCGTTCTTCTAGGTTGAAGCATTCATTTGCAATAAGAGTTTGAATTTTCAGGTTTCACTCTATTTTCTCCTATATTGATACATGAATTTGGAACTCTAAATCAAGCACGGTTTGTGCTAGCTCCTTGAAACTTTACACAATAAAGTAGTTCTACGTTCTATCTGTATGGTTTGTTTCCTCTTGAAGTTTCCCCAGGAGGGAGTGGTGAAACACACTTTCGTTTGGAAGAGGTTGCCAAGCTTCCAAAATACTATGAGTTTCCTGAAATCTCATCATATGTTTTTTCACCCAATCTTGAGGATACTTGGTGGTAATGAGCAGTACACCAATCCCACTTGGCTCAGCAAATTTCGTTCTTCTAGCTTGAAGCATTCGTTTGAAATAAGAGTTTGAATTTTCAGGTTTCACTCAGTTTTCTCCTATATTGATACATGAATTTGGAACTCTATATCAAGCACGGTTTGTGCTAGCCCCTTGAAACTTGACACAATAAAGTAGTTCTAAGTTCTATGTGAATGGTTTGTTTCCTCTTGAAGTAGCCCTAGGAGGGAGTGGTGAAACACACTTTCGTTTGGAAGAGGTTGCCAAGCTTCCAAAATACTACGAGTGTCCTGAAATCTCAGCATATGTTTTTTCACCCAATCTGGAAGACACTTGGTGGTAATGAGCAGTACACCAATCCCACTTGGCTCAGCAAATTTCGTTCTTCTAGGTTGAAGCATTCGTTTGCAATAAGAGTTTGAAATTTCAGGTTTCACTCTGTTTTCTCCTATATTGATACATGAATTTGGAACTCTAAATCAAGCACGGTTTGTGCTAGCCCCTTGAAACTTGACACAATAAAGTAGTTCTAAGTTCTCTCTGTATGTTTTGTGTCCAATTGAAGTTTCCTTAGGAGGGAGTGGTGAAACACACTTTCGTTTGAAACGGATTGCCAAGTTTTAAAAAAAACTACGAGTGTCCTGACATCTCAGCATATGTTTTTTCACCCAATCTTGAAGATACATGGTGATAATGAGCAGTACACCAATCCCACTTGGTTCAGCAAATTTCGTTCTTCTAGGTTGAAGCATTCGTTGGCAGTAAGAGTTTGAATTTTCAGGTTTCACTCTGTTTTCTCCTATATTGATAGATGAATTTGGAACTCCAAATCAAACACGGTTTGTGCTAGCCCCTTGAAACTTGACACGATAAAGTAGTTCTAAGTTCTATCTGTATGGTTTGTTTCCTCTTGAAGTTTCCCCAGAAGGGAGTGGTGAAACACACTTTCGTTTGGAAGAGGTTGCCAAGCTTCCAAAATACTACGAGTGTCCTGAAATCTCATCATATGTTTTTTCACCCAATCTTGAGGATACTTGGTGGTATAGTACACCAATCCCACTTGGCTCAGCAAATTTCGTTCTTCTAGCTTGAAGCATTCGTTTGAAATAAGAGTTTGAATTTTCAGGTTTCACTCTGTTTTCTCCTATATTGATACATGAATTTGGAACTCTAAATCAAGCACGGTTTGTGCTAGCCCCTTGAAACTTGACACAATAAAGTAGTTCTAAGTTCTATGTGAATGGTTTGTTTCCTCTTGAAGTACCCTAGGAGGGAGTGGTGAAACACACGTTCGTTTGAAACGGGTTGCCAAGCTTCCAAAAAACTACGAGTGTCCTGACATCTCAGCATATGCTTTTTCACCCAATCTTGAAGATACTTGGGGGTAATGAGCAGTACACCAATCCCACTTGGCTCAGCAAATTTCGTTCTTCTAGGTTGAAGCATTCGTTTGCAATAAGAGTTTGAATTTTCAGGTTTCACTCTGTTTTCTCCTATATTGATACATGAATTTGGAACTCTAAATCAAGCACGGTTTGTGCTAGCCCCTTGAAACTTGACACAATAAAGTAGTTCTAAGTTCTTTGTGAATGGTTTGTTTCCTCTTGAAGTAGCCCTAGGAGGGAGTGGTGAAACACACTTTCGTTTGAAACGGGTTGCCAAGCTTCCAAAAAACTACGAGTGTCCTGAAATCTCAGCATATGTTTTTTCACCCAATCTTGAAGATACTTGGAGGTAATGAGCAGTACACCAATCCCACTTGACTCAGCAAATTTCGTTCTTCTAGGTTGAAGCATTCGTTTGCAATAAGAGTTTGAGTTTTCAGGTTTCACTCTGTTTTCTCCTCTATTGATACATGAATTTGGAACTCTAAATCAAGAACGGTTTGTGCTAGCCCTTTGAAACTTGACACAATAAAGTAGTTCTAAGTTCTATCTGTACGGTTTGTTTCCTCTTGAAGTTGCCCTAGGAGGGAGTGGAGAAGCACACTTTCATTTGAAAGGCGTTGCCAAGCTTCCAAAAAACTACGAGTGTCCTGAAATCTCAGTATATGTTTTTTCACCCAATCTTGAAGATACTTCTTGGTAATGAGCAGTACACCAATCCCACTTGCCTAAGCAAATTTCGTTCTTCTAGGATGAAGCATTCGTTTTCAATAAAAGTTTGAAATTTCGGGTTTCACGCTGTTTTCTCCTATATTTATACATGAATTTGGAACTCTAACTCAAACACGGTTTGTGCTAGCCCCTTGAAACTTGACACAATAAAGTAGTTCTAAGTTCTATCTGTATGGTTTGTTTCCTCTTGAAGTTTCCCTAGGAGGGAGTGGTGAAACACACTTTCGTTTGGAAGAGGTTGCCAAGCTTCCAAAATACTACGAGTGTCCTGAAATCTCAGCATATGCTTTTTCACCCAATCTTGAAGATACTTGGTGGTAATGAGCAGTACACCAATCCCACTTGACTCAGCAAATTTCGTTCTTCTAGGTTGAAGCATTCATTTGCAATAAGAGTTTGAATTTTCAGGTTTCACTCTATTTTCTCCTATATTGATACATGAATTTGGAACTCTAAATCAAGCACGGTTTGTGCTAGCTCCTTGAAACTTTACACAATAAAGTAGTTCTACGTTCTATCTGTATGGTTTGTTTCCTCTTGAAGTTTCCCCAGGAGGGAGTGGTGAAACACACTTTCGTTTGGAAGAGGTTGCCAAGCTTCCAAAATACTATGAGTTTCCTGAAATCTCATCATATGTTTTTTCCCCCAATCTTGAGGATACTTGGTGGTAATGAGCAGTACACCAATCCCACTTGGCTCAGCAAATTTCGTTCTTCTAGCTTGAAGCATTCGTTTGAAATAAGAGTTTGAATTTTCAGGTTTCACTCAGTTTTCTCCTATATTGATACATGAATTTGGAACTCTATATCAAGCACGGTTTGTGCTAGCCCCTTGAAACTTGACACAATAAAGTAGTTCTAAGTTCTATGTGAATGGTTTGTTTCCTCTTGAAGTAGCCCTAGGAGGGAGTGGTGAAACACACTTTCGTTTGGAAGAGGTTGCCAAGCTTCCAAAATACTACGAGTGTCCTGAAATCTCAGCATATGTTTTTTCACCCAATCTGGAAGACACTTGGTGGTAATGAGCAGTACACCAATCCCACTTGGCTCAGCAAATTTCGTTCTTCTAGGTTGAAGCATTCGTTTGCAATAAGAGTTTGAAATTTCAGGTTTCACTCTGTTTTCTCCTATATTGATACATGAATTTGGAACTCTAAATCAAGCACGGTTTGTGCTAGCCCCTTGAAACTTGACACAATAAAGTAGTTCTAAGTTCTCTCTGTATGTTTTGTGTCCAATTGTAGTTTTCTTAGGAGGGAGTGGTGAAACACACTTTCGTTTGAAACAGATTGCCAAGTTTTAAAAAAAACTACGAGTGTCCTGACATCTCAGCATATGTTTTTTCACCCAATCTTGAAGATACATGGTGATAATGAGCAGTACACCAATCCCACTTGGTTCAGCAAATTTCGTTCTTCTAGGTTGAAGCATTCGTTGGCAGTAAGAGTTTGAATTTTCAGGTTTCACTCTGTTTTCTCCTATATTGATAGATGAATTTGGAACTCCAAATCAAACACGGTTTGTGCTAGCCCCTTGAAACTTGACACGATAAAGTAGTTCTAAGTTCTATCTGTATGGTTTGTTTCCTCTTGAAGTTTCCCCAGGAGGGAGTGGTGAAACACACTTTCGTTTGGAAGAGGTTGCCAAGCTTCCAAAATACTACGAGTGTCCTGAAATCTCATCATATGTTTTTTCACCCAATCTTGAGGATACTTGGTGGTATAGTACACCAATCCCACTTGGCTCAGCAAATTTCGTTCTTCTAGCTTGAAGCATTCGTTTGAAATAAGAGTTTGAATTTTCAGGTTTCACTCTGTTTTCTCCTATATTGATACATGAATTTGGAACTCTAAATCAAGCACGGTTTGTGCTAGCCCCTTGAAACTTGACACAATAAAGTAGTTCTAAGTTCTATGTGAATGGTTTGTTTCCTCTTGAAGTACCCTAGGAGGGAGTGGTGAAACACACGTTCGTTTGAAACGGGTTGCCAAGCTTCCAAAAAACTACGAGTGTCCTGACATCTCAGCATATGCTTTTTCACCCAATCTTGAAGATACTTGGGGGTAATGAGCAGTACACCAATCCCACTTGGCTCAGCAAATTTCGTTCTTCTAGGTTGAAGCATTCGTTTGCAATAAGAGTTTGAATTTTCAGGTTTCACTCTGTTTTCTCCTATATTGATACATGAATTTGGAACTCTAAATCAAGCACGGTTTGTGCTAGTCCCTTGAAACTTGACACAATAAAGTAGTTCTAAGTTCTATCTGTACGGTTTGTTTCCTCTTGAAGTTGCCCTAGGAGGGAGTGGAGAAGCACACTTTCATTTGAAAGGCGTTGCCAAGCTTCCAAAAAACTACGAGTGTCCTGAAATCTCAGTATATGTTTTTTCACCCAATCTTGAAGATACTTCTTGGTAATGAGCAGTACACCAATCCCACTTGCCTAAGCAAATTTCGTTCTTCTAGGATGAAGCATTCGTTTTCAATAAAAGTTTGAAATGTCGGGTTTCACGCTGTTTTCTCCTATATTTATACATGAATTTGGAACTCTAACTCAAACACGGTTTGTGCTAGCCCCTTGAAACTTGACACAATAAAGTAGTTCTAAGTTCTATCTGTATGGTTTGTTTCCTCTTGAAGTTTCCCTAGGAGGGAGTGGTGAAACACACTTTCGTTTGGAAGAGGTTGCCAAGCTTCCAAAATACTACGAGTGTCCTGAAATCTCAGCATATGCTTTTTCACCCAATCTTGAAGATACTTGGTGGTAATGAGCAGTACACCAATCCCACTTGGCTCAGCAAATTTCGTTCTTCTAGGTTGAAGCATTCATTTGCAATAAGAGTTTGAATTTTCAGGTTTCACTCTATTTTCTCCTATATTGATACATGAATTTGGAACTCTAAATCAAGCACGGTTTGTGCTAGCTCCTTGAAACTTTACACAATAAAGTAGTTCTACGTTCTATCTGTATGGTTTGTTTCCTCTTGAAGTTTCCCCAGGAGGGAGTGGTGAAACACACTTTCGTTTGGAAGAGGTTGCCAAGCTTCCAAAATACTATGAGTTTCCTGAAATCTCATCATATGTTTTTTCACCCAATCTTGAGGATACTTGGTGGTAATGAGCAGTACACCAATCCCACTTGGCTCAGCAAATTTCGTTCTTCTAGCTTGAAGCATTCGTTTGAAATAAGAGTTTGAATTTTCAGGTTTCACTCAGTTTTCTCCTATATTGATACATGAATTTGGAACTCTATATCAAGCACGGTTTGTGCTAGCCCCTTGAAACTTGACACAATAAAGTAGTTCTAAGTTCTATGTGAATGGTTTGTTTCCTCTTGAAGTAGCCCTAGGAGGGAGTGGTGAAACACACTTTCGTTTGGAAGAGGTTGCCAAGCTTCCAAAATACTACGAGTGTCCTGAAATCTCAGCATATGTTTTTTCACCCAATCTGGAAGACACTAGGTGGTAATGAGCAGTACACCCATCCCACTTGGCTCAGCAAATTTCGTTCTTCTAGGTTGAAGCATTCGTTTGCAATAAGAGTTTGAAATTTCAGGTTTCACTCTGTTTTCTCCTATATTGATACATGAATTTGGAACTCTAAATCAAGCACGGTTTGTGCTAGCCCCTTGAAACTTGACACAATAAAGTAGTTCTAAGTTCTCTCTGTATGTTTTGTGTCCAATTGAAGTTTCCTTAGGAGGGAGTGGTGAAACACACTTTCGTTTGAAACGGATTGCCAAGTTTTAAAAAAAACTACGAGTGTCCTGACATCTCAGCATATGTTTTTTCACCCAATCTTGAAGATACATGGTGATAATGAGCAGTACACCAATCCCACTTGGTTCAGCAAATTTCGTTCTTCTAGGTTGAAGCATTCGTTGGCAGTAAGAGTTTGAATTTTCAGGTTTCACTCTGTTTTCTCCTATATTGATAGATGAATTTGGAACTCCAAATCAAACACGGTTTGTGCTAGCCCCTTGAAACTTGACACGATAAAGTAGTTCTAAGTTCTATCTGTATGGTTTGTTTCCTCTTGAAGTTTCCCCAGGAGGGAGTGGTGAAACACACTTTCGTTTGGAAGAGGTTGCCAAGCTTCCAAAATACTACGAGTGTCCCGAAATCTCATCATATGTTTTTTCACCCAATCTTGAGGATACTTGGTGGTATAGTACACCAATCCCACTTGGCTCAGCAAATTTCGTTCTTCTAGCTTGAAGCATTCGTTTGAAATAAGAGTTTGAATTTTCAGGTTTCACTCTGTTTTCTCCTATATTGATACATGAATTTGGAACTCTAAATCAAGCACGGTTTGTGCTAGCCCCTTGAAACTTGACACAATAAAGTAGTTCTAAGTTCTATGTGAATGGTTTGTTTCCTCTTGAAGTACCCTAGGAGGGAGTGGTGAAACACACGTTCGTTTGAAACGGGTTGCCAAGCTTCCAAAAAACTACGAGTGTCCTGACATCTCAGCATATGTTTTTTCACCCAATCTTGAAGATACTTGGGGGTAATGTGCAGTACACCAATCCCACTTGGCTCAGCAAATTTCGTTCTTCTAGGTTGAAGCATTCGTTTGCAATAAGAGTTTGAATTTTCAGGTTTCACTCTGTTTTCTCCTATATTGATACATGAATTTGGAACTCTAAATCAAGCACGGTTTGTGCTAGTCCCTTGAAACTTGCCACAATAAAGTAGTTCTAAGTTCTTTGTGAATGGTTTGTTTCCTCTTGAAGTAGCCCTAAGAGGGAGTGGTGAAACACACTTTCGTTTGAAACGGGTTGCCAAGCTTCCAAAAAACTACGAGTGTCCTGAAATCTCAGCATATGTTTTTTCACCCAATCTTGAAGATACTTGGGGGTAATGAGCAGTACACCAATCCCACTTGACTCAGCAAATTTCGTTCTTCTAGGTTGAAGCATTCGTTTGCAATAAGAGTTTGAGTTTTCAGGTTTCACTCTGTTTTCTCCTATATTGATACATGAATTTGGAACTCTAAATCAAGAACGGTTTGTGCTAGCCCTTTGAAACTTGACACAATAAAGTAGTTCTAAGTTCTGTCTGTACGGTTTGTTTCCTCTTGAAGTTGCCCTAGGAGGGAGTGGAGAAGCACACTTTCATTTGAAAGGCGTTGCCAAGCTTCCAAAAAACTACGAGTGTCCTGAAATCTCAGTATATGTTTTTTCACCCAATCTTGAAGATACTTCTTGGTAATGAGCAGTACACCAATCCCACTTGCCTAAGCAAATTTCGTTCTTCTAGGATGAAGCATTCGTTTTCAATAAAAGTTTGAAATGTCGGGTTTCACGCTGTTTTCTCCTATATTTATACATGAATTTGGAACTCTAACTCAAACACGGTTTGTGCTAGCCCCTTGAAACTTGACACAATAAAGTAGTTCTAAGTTCTATCTGTATGGTTTGTTTCCTCTTGAAGTTTCCCTAGGAGGGAGTGGTGAAACACACTTTCGTTTGGAAGAGGTTGCCAAGCTTCCAAAATACTACGAGTGTCCTGAAATCTCAGCATATGCTTTTTCACCCAATCTTGAAGATACTTGGTGGTAATGAGCAGTACACCAATCCCACTTGGCTCAGCAAATTTCGTTCTTCTAGGTTGAAGCATTCATTTGCAATAAGAGTTTGAATTTTCAGGTTTCACTCTATTTTCTCCTATATTGATACATGAATTTGAACTCTAAATCAAGCACGGTTTGTGCTAGCTCCTTGAAACTTTACACAATAAAGTAGTTCTAAGTTCTATGTGTATGGTTTGTTTCCTCTTGAAGTAGCTTTAGGAGGGAGTGGTGAAATACACTTTCGTTTGAAACGGATTGCCAAGCTTCCAAAAAGCTACGAGTGTCCTGAAATCTCAGCATATGTTTTTTCACCCAATCTTGAAGATACTTGGTGATAATGAGCAGTACACCAATCCCACTGGGTTCAGCAAATTTTGTTCTTCTAGGTTGAAGCATTCGTTTGCAATAAGAGATTGAATTTTTAGGTTTCACTCTGTTTTCTCCTATATTGATACATGAATTTGGAACTCTAAATCAAGCACGGTTTGTGCTAGCCCCTTGAAACTTGACACAATAAAGTAGTTCTAAGTTCTCTCTGTATGTTTTGTGTCCAATTGAAGTTTCCTTAGGAGGGAGTGGTGAAACACACTTTCGTTTGGAAGAGGTTGCTAAGCTTCCAAAATACTACGAGTGTCCTGAAATCTCAGCATATGTTTTTTCACCCAATCTTGAAGATACTTGGTGGTAATGAGCAGTACACCAATCCCACTTGGCTCAGCAAATTTCGTTCGTCTAGGTTGAAGCATTCGTTTGCAATAAGAGTTTGAATTTTCAGGTTTCACTCTGTTTTCTCCTATATTGATACATGAATTTTATAACTCTAAATCAAGCACGGTTTGTGCTAGCCCCTTGAAATGTCACAATAAAGTAGTTCTAAGTTCTATGTGTATGGTTTGTTTCCTCTTGATGTAGCCCTAGTAGTGAGTGGTGAAATACACTTTCATTTGAAACGGGTTGCCAAGCTTCCAAAAAGCTACGGTGTCCTGAAATCTCAGCATATGTTTTTTACCCAAACTTGAAGATACTTGGTGATAATGAGCAGTACACCAATCCCACTGGGTTCAGCAAATTTCGTTCTTCTAGGTTGAAGCATTCGTTGGCAGTAAGAGTTTGAATTTTCTGGTTTTACTCTGTTTTCTCCTATATTGATAGATGAATTTGGAACTCCAAATCAAACACGGTTTGTGCTAGCCCCTTGAAACTTGACACAATAAAGTAGTTCTAAGTTCTATGTGTATGGTTTGTTTCCTCTTGAAGTAGCCCTAGGAGGGAGTGGTGAAACACACTTTCGTTTGAAACGGGTTGCCAAGCTTCCAAAAAACTACGAGTGTCCTGAAATCTCAGCATATGTTTTTTCACCCAATCTTGAAGATACTTGGTGATAATGAGCAGTACAACAATCCCACTGGGTTCAGCAAATTTCGTTCTTCTAGGTTGAAGCATTCGTTTTCAATAAAGGTTTGAAATTTCGGGTTTCACGCTGTTTTCTCCTATATTTATACATGAATTTGGAACTCTAACTCAAACACGGTTTGTGCTAGCCCCTTGAAACTTGACACAATAAAGTAGTTCTAAGTTCTCTCTGTATGTTTTGTGTCCAATTGAAGTTTCCTTAGGAGGGAGTGGTGAAACACACTTTCGTTTGAAACGGATTGCCAAGTTTTAAAAAAAACTACGAGTGTCCTGACATCTCAGCATATGTTTTTTCACCCAATCTTGAAGATACATGGTGATAATGAGCAGTACACCAATCCCACTTGGTTCAGCAAATTTCGTTCTTCTAGTTTGAAGCATTCGTTGGCAGTAAGAGTTTGAATTTTCAGGTTTCACTCTGTTTTCTCCTATATTGATAGATGAATTTGGAACTCCAAATCAAACACGGTTTGTGCTAGCCCCTTGAAACTTGACACGATAAAGTAGTTCTAAGTTCTATCTGTATGGTTTGTTTCCTCTTGAAGTTTCCCCAGGAGGGAGTGGTGAAACACACTTTCGTTTGGAAGAGGTTGCCAAGCTTCCAAAATACTACGAGTGTCCTGAAATCTCATCATATGTTTTTTCACCCAATCTTGAGGATACTTGGTGGTATAGTACACCAATCCCACTTGGCTCAGCAAATTTCGTTCTTCTAGCTTGAAGCATTCGTTTGAAATAAGAGTTTGAATTTTCAGGTTTCACTCTGTTTTCTCCTATATTGATACATGAATTTGGAACTCTAAATCAAGCACGGTTTGTGCTAGCCCCTTGAAACTTGACACAATAAAGTAGTTCTAAGTTCTATGTGAATGGTTTGTTTCCTCTTGAAGTACCCTAGGAGGGAGTGGTGAAACACACGTTCGTTTGAAACGGGTTGCCAAGCTTCCAAAAAACTACGAGTGTCCTGACATCTCAGCATATGCTTTTTCACCCAATCTTGAAGATACTTGGGGGTAATGAGCAGTACACCAATCCCACTTGGCTCAGCAAATTTCGTTCTTCTAGGTTGAAGCATTCGTTTGCAATAAGAGTTTGAATTTTCAGGTTTCACTCTGTTTTCTCCTATATTGATACATGAATTTGGAACTCTAAATCAAGCACGGTTTGTGCTAGTCCCTTGAAACTTGACACAATAAAGTAGTTCTAAGTTCTTTGTGAATGGTTTGTTTCCTCTTGAAGTAGCCCTAGGAGGGAGTGGTGAAACACACTTTCGTTTGAAACGGGTTGCCAAGCTTCCAAAAAACTACGAGTGTCCTGAAATCTCAGCATATGTTTTTTCACCCAATCTTGAAGATACTTGGAGGTAATGAGCAGTACACCAATCCCACTTGACTCAGCAAATTTCGTTCTTCTAGGTTGAAGCATTCGTTTGCAATAAGAGTTTGAGTTTTCAGGTTTCACTCTGTTTTCTCCTATATTGATACATGAATTTGGAACTCTAAATCAAGAACGGTTTGTGCTAGCCCTTTGAAACTTGACACAATAAAGTAGTTCTAAGTTCTATCTGTACGGTTTGTTTCCTCTTGAAGTTGCCCTAGGAGGGAGTGGAGAAGCACACTTTCATTTGAAAGGCGTTGCCAAGCTTCCAAAAAACTACGAGTGTCCTGAAATCTCAGTATATGTTTTTTCACCCAATCTTGAAGATACTTCTTGGTAATGAGCAGTACACCAATCCCACTTGTCTAAGCAAATTTCGTTCTTCTAGGATGAAGCATTCGTTTTCAATAAAAGTTTGAAATGTCGGGTTTCACGCTGTTTTCTCCTATATTTATACATGAATTTGGAACTCTAACTCAAACACGGTTTGTGCTAGCCCCTTGAAACTTGACACAATAAAGTAGTTCTAAGTTCTATCTGTATGGTTTGTTTCCTCTTGAAGTTTCCCTAGGAGGGAGTGGTGAAACACACTTTCGTTTGGAAGAGGTTGCCAAGCTTCCAAAATACTACGAGTGTCCTGAAATCTCAGCATATGCTTTTTCACCCAATCTTGAAGATACTTGGTGGTAATGAGCAGTACACCAATCCCACTTGGCTCAGCAAATTTCGTTCTTCTAGGTTGAAGCATTCATTTGCAATAAGAGTTTGAATTTTCAGGTTTCACTCTATTTTCTCCTATATTGATACATGAATTTGAACTCTAAATCAAGCACGGTTTGTGCTAGCTCCTTGAAACTTTACACAATAAAGTAGTTCTAAGTTCTATGTGTATGGTTTGTTTCCTCTTGAAGTAGCTTTAGGAGGGAGTGGTGAAATACACTTTCGTTTGAAACGGATTGCCAAGCTTCCAAAAAGCTACGAGTGTCCTGAAATCTCAGCATATGTTTTTTCACCCAATCTTGAAGATACTTGGTGATAATGAGCAGTACACCAATCCCACTGGGTTCAGCAAATTTTGTTCTTCTAGGTTGAAGCATTCGTTTGCAATAAGAGATTGAATTTTTAGGTTTCACTCTGTTTTCTCTATATTGATACATGAATTTGGAACTCTAAATCAAGCACGGTTTGTGCTAGCCCCTTGAAACTTGACACAATAAAGTAGTTCTAAGTTCTCTCTGTATGTTTTGTGTCCAATTGAAGTTTCCTTAGGAGGGAGTGGTGAAACACACTTTCGTTTGGAAGAGGTTGCTAAGCTTCCAAAATACTACGAGTGTCCTGAAATCTCAGCATATGTTTTTTCACCCAATCTTGAAGATACTTGGTGGTAATGAGCAGTACACCAATCCCACTTGGCTCAGCAAATTTCGTTCGTCTAGGTTGAAGCATTCGTTTGCAATAAGAGTTTGAATTTTCAGGTTTCACTCTGTTTTCTCCTATATTGATACATGAATTTTATAACTCTAAATCAAGCACGGTTTGTGCTAGCCCCTTGAAATGTCACAATAAAGTAGTTCTAAGTTCTATGTGTATGGTTTGTTTCCTCTTGATGTAGCCCTAGTAGTGAGTGGTGAAATACACTTTCATTTGAAACGGGTTGCCAAGCTTCCAAAAAGCTACGGTGTCCTGAAATCTCAGCATATGTTTTTTACCCAAACTTGAAGATACTTGGTGATAATGAGCAGTACACCAATCCCACTGGGTTCAGCAAATTTCGTTCTTCTACGTTGAAGCATTCGTTGGCAGTAAGAGTTTGAATTTTCTGGTTTTACTCTGTTTTCTCCTATATTGATAGATGAATTTGGAACTCCAAATCAAACATGGTTTGTGCTAGCCCCTTGAAACTTGACACAATAAAGTAGTTCTAAGTTCTATGTGTATGGTTTGTTTCCTCTTGAAGTAGCCCTAGGAGGGAGTGGTGAAACACACTTTCGTTTGAAACGGGTTGCCAAGCTTCCAAAAAACTACGAGTGTCCTGAAATCTCAGCATATGTTTTTTCACCCAATCTTGAAGATACTTGGTGATAATAAGCAGTACACCAATCCCACTGGGTTCAGCAAATTTCGTTCTTCTAGGTTGAAGCATTCGTTTTCAATAAGAGTTTGAATTTTCAGGTTTCACTCTGTTTTCTCCTATATTGATACATGAATTTGGAACTCTAAATCGAGCACGGTTTGTGCTAGCACCTTGAAACTTGACACAATAAAGTAGTTCTAAGTTCTATCTGTATGGTTTGTTTCCTCTTGAAGTAGCCCTATGAGGGAGTGGTGAAACACAATTTCGTTTGAAACGGGTTGCCAACTTCCCAAAAACTACAAGTGTCCTGAAATATCAGCATAAGTTTTTTCACCCAATCTTGAAGATACTTGGTGATAATGAGCAGTACACCAATCCCACTGTGTTCAGCAAATTTCGTTCTTCTAGGTTGAAGCATTCGTTGGCAGTAAGAGTTTGAATTTTCAGGTTTCACTCTGTTTTCTCCTATATTGATAGATGAATTTGGAACTCCAAATCAAACACGGTTTGTGCTAGCCCCTTGAAACTTGACACAATAAAGTAGTTCTAAGTTCTATCTGTATGGTTTGTGTACTATTGAAGTTTCCCTAGGAGGGAGTTGCAAAAAACACTTTCGTTTGGAAGAGGTTGCCAAGATTCCAAAATACTACGAGTGTCCTGAAATCTCAGCATAAGTTTTTTCACCCAATCTTGAAGATACTTGGTGGTAATGAGCAGTACACCAATCCCACTTGGCTCAGCAAATTTCGTTCTTCTAGGTTGAAGCATTCGTTTGCAATAAGAGTTTGAATTTTCAGGTTTCACTCTGTTTTCTCCTATATTGATACATGAATTTGGAACACTAAATCAAGCACGGTTTGTGCTAGCCCCTTGAAACTTCACACAATAAAGTAGTTCTAAGTACTATCTGTATGGTTTGTTTCCTCTTGAAGTAGCCCTAGGAGGGAGTTGTGAAACACACTTTCGTTTGGAAGAGGTTATCAAGCTTATAAAAAAATACGAGTGTCCTGAAATCTCAGCATATGTTTTCTCACCCAATCTTGAAGATACTTGGGGGTAATGAGCAGTACACCAATCCCACTTGGCTCAGCAAATTTCGTTCTTCTAGGTTGAAGCATTCGTTTTCAATAAGAGTTTGAATTTTCAGGTTTCACTCTGTTTTCTCCTATATTGATACATGAATTTGGAACTCTAAATCAAGCACGGTTTGTGCTAGTCCCTTGAAACTTGACACAATAAAGTAGTTCTAAGTTCTATGTGAATGGTTTGTATGCTCTTGAAGTAGCCCTAGGAGGGAGTGGTGAAACACACTTTCGTTTGAAACGGGTTGCCAAGCTTCCAAAAAACTACGAGTGTCCTGAAATCTCAGCATATGTTTTTTCACCCAATCTTGAAGATACTTGGAGGTAATGAGCAGTACACCAATCCCACTTGACTCAGCAAATTTCGTTCTTCTAGGTTGAAGCATTCGTTTACAATAAGAGTTTGAGTTTTCAGGTTTCACTCTGTTTTCTCCTATATTGATACATGAATTTGGAACTCTAAATCAAGAACGGTTTGTGCTAGCCCTTTGAAACTTGACACAATAAAGTAGTTCTAAGTTCTATGTGTATGGTTTGTTTCCTCTTGAATTAGCCCTAGGAGGGAGTGGTGAAGCACACTTTCGTTTGAAAGGGGTTGCCAAGCTTCCAAAAAACTACGAGTGTCCTGAAATCTCAGCATATGTTTTTTCACCCAATCTTGAAGATACTTGGTGGTAATGAGCAGTACACCAATCCCACTTGGCTAAGCAAATTTCGTTCTTCTAGGTTGAATCATTCGTTTTCAATAAAAGTTTGAAATTTCGGGTTTCACGCTGTTTTCTCCTATATTTATACATGAATTTGAAACTCTAACTCAAACACGGTTTGTGCTAGCCCCTTGAAACTTGACACAATAAAGTAGTTCTAAGTTCTATCTGTATGGTTTGTTTCCTCTTGAAGTTTCCCCAGGAGGGAGTGGTGAAACACACTTTCGTTTGGAAGAGGTTGCCAAGCTTCCAAAATACTATGAGTGTCCTGAAATCTCAGCATATGTTTTTTCACCCAATCTTGAAGATACTTGGTGGTAATGAGCAGTACACCAATCCCACTTGGCTCAGCAAATTTCGTTCTTCTAGATTGAAGCATTCCTTTGAAATAAGAGTTTGAATTTTCAGGTTTCACTCTGTTTTCTCCTATATTGATACATGAATTTGGAACTCTAAATCAAGCACGGTTTGTGCTAGCCCCTTGAAACTTTACACAATAAAGTAGTTCTAAGTTCTATGTGAATGGTTTGTTTCCTCTTGAAGTAGCCCTAGGAGGGAGTGGTGAAACACACTTTCGTTTGAAACGGGTTGCCAAGCTTCCAAAGAACTACGAGGGTCCTGAAATCTCAGCATATGTTTTTTCACCCAATCTTGAAGGTACTTGGGGGTAATGAGCAGTACACCAATCCCACTTGGCTCAGCAAATTTCGTTCTTCTAGGTTGAAGCATTCGTTTGCAATAACAGTTTGAATTTTCAGGTTTCACCCTGTTTTCTGCTATATTGATACATGAATTTGGAACTCTAAATCAAGCCCCGGTTGGTGCTAGTCCCTTGAAACTTGACACAATAAAGTAGTTCTAAGTTCTATGTGAACGGTTTGTTTCCTCTTGAAGTAGCCCTAGGAGGGAGTGGTGAAACACACTTTTGTTTGAAACGGGTTGCCAAGCTTCCAAAAAACGACGAGTTTCCTGAAATCTCAGCATATGTGTTTTCACCCAATCTTGAAGATACTTGGGGGTAATGAGCAGTACACCAATCCCACTTGACTCAGCAAATTTCGTTCTTCTAGGTTGAAGCATTCGTTTGCAATAAGAGTTTGAGTTTTCAGGTTTCACTCTGTTTTCTCCTATATTGATACATGAATTTGGAACTCTAAATCAAGAACGGTTTGTGCTAGCCCTTTGAAACTTGACACAATAAAGTAGTTCTAAGTTCTATCTGTACGGTTTGTTTCCTCTTGAAGTAGCCCTAGGAGGCAGTGGTGAAACACACTTTCGTTTGAAACGGGTTGCCAAGCTTCCAAAAAACTACGAGTGTCCTGAAATCTCAGCATATGTTTTTTCACCCAATCTTGAAGATACTTGGTGATAATGAGCAGTACACCAATCCCACTGGGTTCAGCAAATTTCGTTCTTCTAGGTTGAAGCATTCGTTTTCAATAAAGGTTTGAAATTTTGGGTTTCACGCTGTTTTCTCCTATATTTATACATGAATTTGGAACTCTAACTCAAACACGGTTTGTGCTAGCCCTTGAAACTTGACACAATAAAGTAATTCTAAGTTCTATCTGTATGGTTTCTTTCCTCTTGAAGTTTCCCTAGGAGGGAGTGTGAAACAAACTTTCGTTTGGAAGAGGTTGCCAAGCTTCCAAAATACTACGAGTGTCCTGAAATCACATCATATGTTTTTTCACCCAATCTTGAAGATACTTGGTGGTAATGAGCAGTACACCAATCCCACTGGGTTCAGCAAATTTCGTTCTTCTAGGTTGAAGCATTCGTTGGCAGTAAGAGTTTGAATTTTCAGGTTTCACTCTGTTTTCTCCTATATTGATACATGAATTTGGAACTCTAAATCAAGCACGGTTTGTGCTAGCCCCTTGAAACTTTACACAATAAAGTAGTTCTAAGTTCTATGTGAATTGTTTGTTTCCTCTTGAAGTAGCCCTAGGAGGGAGTGGTGAAACACACTTTTGTTTGAAACGGGTTGCCAAGCTTCCAAAAAACGACGAGTTTCCTGAAATCTCAGCATATGTCTTTTCAACCAATCTTGAAGATACGTGGGGGTAATGAGCAGTACACCAATCCCACTTGACTCAGCAAATTTCGATCTTCTAGGTTGAAGCATTCGAGTGCAATAAGAGTTTGAGTTTTCAGGTTTCACTCTGTTTTCTCCTATATTGATACATGAATTTGGAACTCTAAATCAAGAACGGTTTGTGCTAGCCCTTTGAAACTTGACACAATAAAGTAGTTCTAAGTTCTATCTGTACGGTTTGTTTCCTCTTGAAGTTGCCCTAGGAGAGAGTGGAGAAGCACACTTTCGTTTGAAAGGCGTTGCCAAGCTTCCAAAAAACTACGAGTGTCCTGAAATCTCAGCATATGTTTTTTCACCCAATCTTGAAGATACTTGGTGGTAATGAGCAGTACACCAATCCCACTTGCCTAAGCAAATTTCATTCTTCTAGGATGAAGCATTCGTTTTCAATAAAAGTTTGAAATGTCGGGTTTCACGCAGTTTTCTCCTATATTTATACATGAATTTGGAACTCTAACTCAAACACGGTTTGTGCTAGCCCCTTGAAACTTGACACAATAAAGTAGTTCTAAGTACTATCTGTATGGTTTGTTTCCTCTTGAAGTTCCCCTAGGAGGGAGTGGTGAAACACACTTTCGTTTGGAAGAGGTTGCCAAGCTTCCAAAATACTACGAGTGTCCTGAAATCTCAGCATATGCTTTTTCACCCAATCTTGAAGATACTTTGTGGTAATGAGCACTACACCAATCCCACGTGGCTCAGCAAATTTCGTTCTTCTAGGTTGAAGCATTCATTTGCAATAAGAGTTTGAATTTTCAGGTTTCACTCTATTTTCTCCTATATTGATACATGAATTTTAACTGTAAATCAAGCACGGTTTGTGCTAGCTCCTTGAAACTTTACACAATAAAGTAGTTCTAAGTTCTATGTGTATGGTTTGTTTCCTCTTGAAGTAGCTTTAGGAGGGAGTTTTGAAATACACTTTCGTTTGAAACGGGTTGCCAAGCTTCCAAAAAGGAACGAGTTTCCTGAAATCTCAGCATATGTTTTTTCACCCAATCTTGAAGATACTTGGTGACAATGAGCAGTGCACCAATCCCACTGGGTTCAGCAAATTTCGTTCTTCTAGGTTGAAGCATTCGTTGGCAGTAAGAGTTTGAATTTTCAGGTTTCACTCTGTTATCTCCTATATTGATAGATGAATTTGGAACTCCAAATCAAACACGGTTTTTGCTAGCCCCTTGAAACTTGACACAATAAAGTAGTTCTAAGTTCTATCTGTATGGTTTGTGTCCAATTGAAGTTTCCTTAGGAGGGAGTGGTGAAACACACTTTCGTTTGGAAGATGTTGCCAAGCTTCCAAAAAACTACGAGTGTCCTGAAATCTCAGCATATGTTTTTTCACCCAATCTTGAAGATACTTGGAGGTAATGAGCAGTACACCAATCCCACTTGACTCAGCAAATTTCGTTCTTCTACGTTGAAGCATTCGTTTGCAATAAAAGTTTGAGTTTTCAGGTTTCACTCTGTTTTCTCCTATATTGATACATGAATAAGGAACTCTAAATCAAGAACGGTTTGTGCTAGGCCTTTGAAACATGACACAATAAAGTAGTTCTAAGTTCTATGTGTATGGTTTGTTTCCTCTTGAAGTAGCCCTAGAGGGAGTGGTGAAGCACACTTTCGTTTGAAACGGGTTGCCAAGCTTCCAAAAAACTACGAGGGTCCTGAAATCTCAGCATATGTTTTTTCACCCAATCTTGAAGATACTTGGGGGTAATGAGCAGTACACCAATCCCACTTGGCTCAGCAAATTTCGTTCTTCTAGGTTGAAGCATTCGTTTGCAATATCAGTTTGAATTTTCAGGTTTCACTCTGTTTTCTCCTATATTGATACATGAATTTGGAACTCTAAATCAAGCACGGTTTGTGCTAGTCCCTTGAAACTTGACACAATAAAGTAGTTCTAAGTTCTATGTGTATGGTTTGTTTCCTCTTGAAGTAGCCCTAGGAGGGAGTGGTGAAACACACTTTTGTTTGAAACGGGTTGCCAAGCTTCCAAAAAACCACGAGTTTCCTGAAATCTCAGCATATGTGTTTTCACCCAATCTTGAAGATACTTGGGGGTAATGAGCAGTACACCAATCCCCCTTCTCTCAGCAAATTTCGTTCTTCTAGGTTGAAGCATTCGTTTGCAATAAGAGTTTGAGTTTTCAGGTTTCACTCTATTTTCTCCTATATTGATACATGAATTTGGAACTCTAAATCAAGCACGGTTTGTGCTAGCTCCTTGAAACTTTACACAATAAAGTAGTTCTAAGTTCTATGTGTATGGTTTGTTTCCTCTTGAAGTAGCTTTAGGAGGGAGTGGTTAAATACACTTTCGTTTGAAACGGGTTGCCAAGCTTCCAAAAAGCTACGAGTGTCCTGAAATCTCAGCACATGTTTTTTCACCCAATCTTGAAGATACTTGGTGATAATGAGCAGTACACCAATCCCACTGGGTTCAGCAAATTTCGTTCTTCTAGGTTGAAGCATTCGTTGGCAGTAAGAGTTTGAATTTTCAGGTTTCACTCTGTTATCTCCTATATTGATAGATGAATTTGGAACTCCAAATCAAACACGGTTTGTGCTAGCCCCTTGAAACTTGACACAATAAAGTAGTTCTAAGTTCTATCTGTATGGTTTGTGTCCAATTGAAGTTTCCTTAGGAGGGAGTGGTGAAACACACTTTCGTTTGGAAGAGGTTGCCAAGCTTCCAAAATACTACGAGTGTCCTGAAATCTCAGCATATGTTTTCTCACCCAATCTTGAAGAAACTTGGTGGTAATGAGCAGTACACCAATCCCACTTGGCTCAGCAAATTTCGTTCGTCTAGGTTGAAGCATTCGTTTGCAATAAGAGTTTGAATTTTCAGGTTTCACTCTGTTTTCTCCTATATTGATACATGAATTTTATAACTCTAAATCAAGCACGGTTTGTGCTAGCCCCTTGAAATGTCACAATAAAGTAGTTCTAAGTTCTATGTGTATGGTTTGTTTGCTCTTGAAGTAGCCCTAGGATTGAGTGGTGAAATACACTTTCATTTGAAACGGGTTGCCAAACTTCCAAAAAGCTACGAGTGTCCTGAAATCTCAGCATATGTTTTTTCACCCAAACTTGAAGATACTTGGTGATAATGAGCAGTACACCAATCCCACTGGGTTCAGCAAATTTCGTTCTTCTAGGTTGAAGCATTCGTTGGCAGTAAGAGTTTGAATTTTCAGGTTTCACTCTATTTTCTCCTATATTGATAGATGAATTTGGAACTCCAAATCAAACACGGTTTGTGCTAGCCCCTTGAAAGTTGACACAATAAAGTAGTTCTAAGTTCTATGTGTATGGTTTATTTCCTCTTGAAGTAGCCCAAGGAGGGAGTGGTGAAACACACTTTCGTTTGAAACGGGTTGCCAAGCTTGGAAAAAACTACGAGTGTCCTGAAATCTCAGCATATGTTTTTTCACCCAATCTTGAAGATACTTGGTGATAATGAGCAGTACACCAATCCCACAGGGTTCAGCAAATTTCGTTCTTCTAGGTTAAAGCATTCGTTTTCAATAAAAGTTTGAAATTTCGGGTTTCACGCTGTTTTCTCCTATATTTATACATGAATTTGGAACTCTAACTCAAACACGGTTTGTGCTAGCTCCTTGAAACTTGACTCAATAAAGTAGTTCTAAGTTCTATCTGTATGGTTTGTTTCCTCTTGAAGTTTCCCTAGGAGGGAGTGGTGAAACATACTTTCGTTTGGAAGAGGTTGACAAGCTTCCAAAATACTACGAGTTTCCTGAAATCTCAGCATATGTTTTTTCACCCAATCTTGAAGATACTTGGTGGTAATGAGCAGTACACCAATCCCACTTGGCTCAGCAAATTTCGTTCTTCTAGGATGAAGCATTCGTTTGCAATAAGAGTTTGAATTTTCAGGTTTCACTCTGTTTTCTCCTATATTGATACATGAATTTGGAACACTAAATCAAGCACGGTTTGTGCTAGCCCCTTGAAACTTGACACAATAAAGTAGTTCTAAGTTCTATCTGTATGGTTTGTTTCCTCTTGAAGTAGCCCTAGGAGGGAGTTGTGAAACACACTTTCGTTTGGAAGAGGTTGCCAAGCTTCCAAAATACTATGAGTGTCCTGAAATATCAGCATATGTTTTTTCACCCAATCTTGAAGATACTTTTGGGTAATGAGCAGCACACCAATCCCACTTGACTCAGCAAATTTCGTTCTTCTAGGTTGAAGCATTCTTTTGCAATAAGAGTTTGAGTTTTCAGGTTTCACTCTGTTTTCTCCTATATTGATACATGAATTTTGAACTCTAAATCAAGAATGGTTTGTGCTAGCCCCTTGAAACTTGACACAATAAAGTAGTTCTATCTGTATGGTTTGTGTCCAATTAAAGTTTCCCTAGGAGGGAGTGGTGAAACACACTTTCGTTTGGAAGAGGTTGCCAAGCTTCCAAAATACTACGAGTGTCCTGAAATCTCAGCATATGTTTTTTCACCCAATCTTGAAGATACTTGGGGGTAATGAGCAGTACACCAATCCCACTTGGCTCAGCAAATTTCGTTCTTCCAGGTTGAAGCATTCGTTTGCAATAAGAGTTTGAATTTTCAGGTTTCACTCTGTTTTCTCCTATATTGATACATGAATTTGGAACTCTAAATAAAGCACGGTTTGTGCTAGCCCCTTGAAACTTGACACAATAAAGTAGTTCTAAGTTCTATGTGTATGGTTTGGTTCTTCTTGAAGTAGCCCTAGGAGGGAGTTGTGAAACACACTTTCGTTTTGAAGAGGTTGCCAAGCTTCCAAAATACTACGAGTGTCCTGAAATCTCAGCATATGTTTTTTTCACCCAATCTGAAGATACTTGGGGATAATGAGCAGTACACCAATCCCACGTGACTCAGCAAATTTCGTTCTTCTAGGTTGAAGCATTCGTTTTCAATAAAAGTTTGAAATTTCGGGTTTCACGCTGTTTTCTAGTATATTTATACATGAATTTGGAACTCTAACTCAAACACGGTTTGTGCTAGCCCCTTGAAACTTGACACAATAAAGTAGTTCTAAGTTCTATCTGTATGGTTTGTTTCCTCTTGAAGTTTCCCTAGGAGGGAGTGGTGAAACACACTTTCGTTTGGAAGAGGTTGCCAAGCTTCCAAAATACTACGAGTGTCCTGAAATCTCAGCATATGCTTTTTCACCCAATCTTGAGGATACTTGGTGGTAATGATCAGTACACCAATGCCACTTGGCTAAGCAAATTTCGTTCTTCTAGGTTGAAGCATTCGTTTTCAATAAAAGTTTGAAGTTTCGGGTTTCACTCTGTTTTCTCCTATATGGATACATGAATTTTTAACTCTAAATCAAGCACGGTTTGTGCTAGCCCATTGAAACTTGACACAATAAAGTAGTTCTAAGTTCTATGTTAATGGTTTGTGTCCAATTGAAGTTTCCCTAGGAGGGAGTTGCGAAACACACTTTCGTTTGGAAGAAGTTGCCAAGCTTCCAAAATACTACGAGTGTCCTGAAATCTCAGCATATGTTTTTTCACCCAATCTTGAAGATACTTGGTGGTAATGAGTAGTACACCAAGCCCACTTGGCTCAGCAAATTTCGTTCTTCTAGGTTGAAGCATTCGTTTGCAATAAGAGTTTGAATTTTCAGGTTTCACTCTGTTTTCTCCTATATTGATACATGAATTTGGAACTCTAAATCAAGCACGGTTTGTTCTAGCCCCTTGAAACTTGACACAATAAAGTAGTTCTAAGTTCTATGTGTATGGTTTGGTTCTTCTTGAAGTAGCCCTAGGAGGGAGTTGTGAAACACACTTTCGTTTTGAAGAGGTTGCCAAGCTTCCAAAACACTACGAGTGTCCTGAAATCTCAGAATATGTTTTTTCACCCAAACTTGAAGATACTTGGGGGTAGTGAGCAGTACACCAATCCCACTTGACTCAGCAAATTTCGTTCTTCTAGGTTGAAGCATTCGTTTTCAATAAAAGTTTGAAATTTCGGGTTTCACGCTGTTTTCTCCTATATTTATACATGAATTTGGAACTCTAACTCAAACACGGTTTGTGCTAGCCCCTTGAAACTTGACACAATAAAGTAGTTCTAAGTTCTATGTGTATGGTTTGTGTCCAATTGAAGTCTCCCTAGGAGGGAGTTGCGAAACACACTTTCGTTTGGAAGAGGTTGCCAGGCTTCCAAAATACTACGAGTGTCCTGAAATCTCAGCATATGTTTTTTCACCCAATCTTGAAGATACTTGGTGATAATGAGCAGTACACCAATCCCACTGGGTTCAGCAAATTTCGTTCTTCTAGGTTGAAGCATTCGTTGGCAGTAAGAGTTTGAATTTTGAGGTTTCACTCTGTTTTCTCCTATATTGATAGATGAATTTGGAACTCCAAATCAAACACGGTTTGTGCTAGCCCCTTGAAACTTGACACAATAAAGTAGTTCTAAGTTCTATCTGTATGGTTTGTGTCCCGTTGAAATTTTTCTAGGAGGGAGTTGCGAAACACACTTTCGTTTGGAAGAGGTTGCCAAGCTTCCAAAATACTACGAGTGTCCTGAAATCTCAGCATATGTTTTTTCACCCAATCTTGAAGATACTTGGGGGTAATGAGCAGTACACCAATCTCACTTGACTCAGCAAATTTCGTTCTTGTAGGTTGAAGCATTCGTTTGCAATAAGAGTTTGAGTTTTCATTTTTCACTCTGTTTTCTTAAATATTGATACATGAATTTGGAACTCTAACTCAAGAACGGTTTGTGCTAGCCCTTTGAAACTTGACACAATAAAGTAGTTCTAAGTTCTATCTGTACGGTTTGTTTACTCTTGAAGTTGCCCTAGGAGGGAGTGGTGAAGCACACTTTCGTTTGAAAGGGGTTGCCAAGCTTCCAAAAAACTACGAGTGTCCTGAAATCTCAGCATATGTTTTTTTCACCCAATCTTGAAGATACTTGGTGGTAATGAGCAGTACACCAATCCCACTTGGCTAAGCAAATTTCGTTCTTCTAGGTTGAAGCATTCGTTTTCAATAAAAGATTGAAGTTTCGGGTTTCACTCTGTTTTCTCCTATATTGATACATGAAATTGGAACTCTAAATCAAGCACGGTTTGTGCTAGCCCATTGAAACTTGACACAATAAAGTAGTTCTAAGTTGTATGTGTATGGTTTGTGTCCAATTGAAGTTTCCCTAGGGGGGAGTTGCGAAACACACTTTCGTTTGGAAGAGGTTGCCAAGCTTCCAAAATACTACGAGTGTCCTGAAACCTCAGCATATGTTTTTTCACCCAATCTTGAAGATACTTGGTGGTAATGAGTAGTACACCAAGCCCACTTGGCTCAGCAAATTTCGTTCTTCTAGGTTGAAGCATTCGTTTGCAATAAGAGTTTGAATTTTCAGGTTTCACTCTGTTCTCTCCTATATTGATACATGAATTTGGAACTCTAAATCAAGCACGGTTTGTGCTAGCCCCTTGAAACTTGACACAATAAAGTAGTTCTAAGTTCTATGTGTATGGTTTCGTTCTTCTTGAAGTAGCCCTAGGAGGGAGTTGTGAAACACACTTTCGTTTTGAAGAGTTTGCCAAGCTTCCAAAATACTACGAGTGTCCTGAAATCTCAGCATATGTTTTTTCACCCAATCTTGAAGATACTCGGTGGTAACGAGCAGTACACCAATCCCACTTGGCTAAGCAAATTTCGTTCTTCTAGGTTGAAGCATTCGTTTTCAATAAAAGATTGAAGTTTCGGGTTTCACTCTGTTTTCTCCTATATTGATACATGAAATTGGAACTCTAAATCAAGCACGGTTTGTGCTAGCCCATTGAAACTTGACACAATAAAGTAGTTCTAAGTTCTATGTGTATGGTTTGTGTCCAATTGAAGTTTCCCTAGGAGGGAGTTGCGAAACACACTTTCGTTTGGAAGAGGTTGCCAAGCTTCCAAAATACTACGAGTGTCCTGAAATCTCAGCATATGTTTTTTCACCCAATCTTGAAGATACTTGGTGGTAATGAGTAGTACACCAAGCCCACTTGGCTCAGCAAATTTCGTTCTTCTAGGTTGAAGCATTCGTTTGCAATAAGAGTTTGAATTTTCAGGTTTCACTCTGTTCTCTTCTATATTGATACATGAATTTGGAACTCTAAATCAAGCAAGGTTTGTGCTAGCCCCTTGAAACTTGACACAATAAAGTAGTTCTAAGTTCTATGTGTATGGTTTCGTTCTTCTTGAAGTAGCCCTAGGAGGGAGTTGTGAAACACACTTTCGTTTTGAAGAGGTTGCCAAGCTTCCAAAATACTACGAGTGTCCTGAAATCTCAGCATATGTTTTTTCACCCAATCTTGAAGATACTTGGGGGTAATGAACAGTACACCAATCCCACTTGACTCAGCAAATTTCGTTCTTCTCGGTTGAAGCATTCGTTTTCAATAAAAGTTTGAAATTTCGGGTTTCACGCTGTTTTCTCCTATATTTATACATGAATTTGGAACTGTAACTCAAACACGGTTTGTGCTAGCCCCTTGAAACTTGACACAATAAAGTAGTTCTAAGTTCTATCTGTATGGTTTGTTTCCTCTTGAAGTAGCCCTACGAGGGAGTGGTGAAACACACTTTCGTTTGGAGGAGGTTGCCAAGCTTCCAAAATACTACGAGTTTCCTGAAATCTCAGCATATGCTTTTTCACCCAATCTTGAAGATACTTGGTGGTAATGAGCAGTACACCAATCCCACTTGGCTAAGCAAATTTCGTTCTTCTAGGTTGAAGCATTCGTTTTCAATAAAAGTTTGAAGTTTCGGGTTTCACTCTGTTTTCTCCTATATTGATACATGAATTTTTAACTCTAAATCAAGCAAGGTTTGTGCTAGCCCATTGAAACTTGACACAATAAAGTAGTTCTAAGTTCTATGTGTATGGTTTGTGTCCAATTGAAGTTTCCCTAGGAGGGAGTTGCGAAACACACTTCCGTTTGGAAGAGGTTGCCAAGCTTCCAAAATACTACGAGTGTCCTGAAATCTCAGCATATGTTTTTTAACCCAATCTTGAAGATACTTGGTGGTAATGAGTAGTACACCAAGCCCACTTGGCTCAGCAAATTTAGTTCTTCTAGGTTGAAGCATTCGTTTGCAATAAGAGTTTGAATTTTCAGGTTTCACTCTGTTTTCTCCTATATTGATACATGAATTTGGAACTCTAAATCAAGCACGGTTTGTGCTAGCCCCTTGAAACTTGACACAATAAAGTAGTTCTAAGTTCTATGTGTATGGTTTGTTTCTTCTTGAAGTAGCCCTAGGAGGGAGTTGTGAAACACACTTTCGTTTTGAAGAGGTTGCCAAGCTTCCAAAATACTACGAGTTTCCTGAAATCTCAGCATATGTTTTTTCACCCAATCTTGAAGATACTTGGGGATAATGAGCAGTACACCAATCCCACTTGACTCAGCAAATTTCGTTCTTCTAGGTTGAAGCATTCGTTTTCAATAAAAGTTTGAAATTTCGGGTTTCACGCTGTTTTCTCCTATATTTATACATGAATTTGGAACTCTAACTCAAACACGGTTTGTGCTAGCCCCTTGAAACTTGACACAATAAAGTAGTTCTAAGTTGTATCTGTATGGTTTGTTTCCTCTTGAAGTTTCCCTAGGAGGGAGTGGTGAAACACACTTTCGTTTGGAAGAGTTTGCCAAGCTTCCAAAATACTACGAGTGTCCTGAAATCTCAGCATATGCTTTCTCACCCAATCTTGAAGATACTTGGTGGTAATGAGCAGTACAACAGTCCCACTTCGCTCAGCAAATTTCGTTCTTCTAGGTTGAAGCATTCGTTTGCAATAAGAGTTTGAATTTTCAGGTTTCACTCTGTTTTCTCCTATATTGATACATGAATTTGGAACTCTAAATCAAGCACGGTTTGTGCTAGCCCCTTGAAACTTGACACAATAAAGTAGTTCTAAGTTCTATGTGTATGGTTTGTGTCCAATTGAAGTTTCCCTAGGAGGGAGTTGCGAAACACACTTTCGTTTGGAAGAGGTTTCCAAGCTTCCAAAATACTACGAGTGTCCTGAAATCTCAGCATATGTTTTTTCACCCAATCTTGAAGATACTTGGAGGTAATTAGCAGTACACCAAGCCCACTTGGCTCAGCAAATTTCGTTCTTCTAGGTTGAAGCATTCGTTTGCAATAAGAGTTTGAATTTTCAGGTTTCACTCTGTTTTCTCCTATATTGATACATGAATTTGGAACTCTAAATCAAGCACGGTTTGTGCTAGCCCCTTGAAACTTGACACAATAATGTAGTTCTAAGTTCTATGTGAATGGTTTGTTTCCTCTTGAAGTAGCCATAGGAGGGAGTGCTAAAACACACTTTCGTTTAGAAGAGGTTGCCAAGCTTCCAAAAAACTACGAGTGTCCTGAAATCTCAGCATATGTTTTTTCACCCAATCTTGAAGATACTTATGGGTAATGAGCAGTACACCAATCCCACTTGACTCAGCAAATTTCGTTCTTCTAGGTTGAAGCATTGGTTTGCAATAAGAGTTTGAATTTTCAGGTTTGACTCTGTTTTCTCCTATATTGATACATGAATTTGGAACTCTAAATCAAGCACGGTTTGTGCTATCCCCTTGAAACTTGACACAATAAAGTAGTTCTAAGTTCTATGTGTATGGTTTGTTTCCTCTTGAAGTTTCCCTAGGAGGGAGTGGTGAAACACACTTTCGTATGGAAGAGGTTGCCAAGCTTCCAAACTACTACGAGTGTCCTGAAATCTCAGCATATGTTTTTTCACACAATCTTGAAGATACTTGGTGGTAATGAGCAGTACACGAATCCCACTTGGCTCAGCAAATTTCGTTCTTCTAGGTTGAAGCATTCGTTTGCAATAAGAGTTTGAATTTTCAGGTTTCACTCTGTTTTCTCCTATATTGATACATGAATTTGGAACTCTAAATCAAGCACGGTTTGTCCAACCCCTTGAAACTTGACACAATAAAGTAGTTCTAAGTTCTATGTGTATGGTTTGTTTCCTCTTGAAGTAGCCCTAGGAGGGAGTGGTGAAACACACTTTCGTTTGAAACGGGTTGCCAAGCTACCAAAAAAATAAGAGTGTCCTGAAATCTCAGCATATGTTTTTTCACCCAATCTTGAAGATACTTGGTGATAATGAGCAGTACACCAATCCCACTGGCTTGAGCAAATTTCGTTCTTCTAGGTTGAAGCATTCGTTGGCAGTAAGAGTTTGAATTTTCAGGTTTCACTCTGTTTTCTCCTATATGGATAGATGAATTTTCAACTCCAAACCAAACAAGGTTTGTGCTAGCCCCTTGAAACTTGACACAATAAAGTAGTTCTAAGTTCTGTCTGTATGGTTTGTGTCCAATTGAAGGTTCCCTAGGAGGGAGTGGTGAAACACACTTTCGGTTGGAAGAGGTTGCCAAGCTTCCAAAATACTACGAGTGTCCTGAAATCTCAGCATATGTTTTTTCACCCAATCTTGAAGATAATTGGTGGTAATGAGCAGAACACCAATCCCACTTGGCTCAGCAAATTTCGTTCTTCTAGGTTGAAGCATTCGTTTGCAATAAGAGTTTGAATTTTCAGGTTTCACTCTGTTTTCTCCTATATTGATAGATGTATTTGGAACTCCAAATCAAACACGGTTTGTGCTAGCCCCTTGAAACTTGACACAATAAAGTAGTTCTAAGTTCTGTCTGTATGGTTTGTGTCCAATTGAAGTTTCCCTAGGAGGGAGTGGTGAAACACACTTTCGGTTGGAAGAGGTTGCCAAGCTTCCAAAATACTACGAGTGTCCTGAAATCTCAGCATATTTTTTTTCACCCAATCTTGAAGATACTTGGTGGTAATGAGCAGTACACCAAGCCCACTTGGCTCAGCAAATTTCGTTCTTCTAGGTTGAAGCATTCGTTTGCAATAAGAGTTTGAATTTTCAGGTTTCACTCTGTTTTCTCCTATATTGATACATGAATTTGGAACTCTAAATCAAGAACGGTTTTTGCCAGCCCCTTAAAACTTGACACAATAAAGTAGTTCTAAGTTCTATCTGTATGGTTTGTTTCCTCTTGTGTAGCCCTAGGAGGGAGTTGTGAAACACACTTTCGTTTGGAAGAGGTTGCCAAGCTTCCAAAAAGCTACGAATGTCCTGAAATCTCAGCATATGTTTTTTCACCCAAACTTGAAGATACTTGGTGATAATGAGCAGTACACCAATCCCACTGGGTTCAGCAAATTTCGTTCTTCTAGGTTGAAGCATTCGTTGGCAGTTAGAGTTTGAATTTTCAGGTTTCACTCTGTTTTCTCCTATATGGATACATGAATTTGGAACTCTAAATCAAGCACGGTTTGTGCTAGCCCTTTGAAACTTGACACAATAAAGTAGTTCTAAGTTCTATGTGTATGGTTTGTTTCCTCTTGAAGTAGCCCTAGGAGGGATTTGTGAAACACACTTTCGTTTGGAAAAGGTTGCCAAGCTTCCAAAATACTACGAGTGTCCTGAAATCTCAGAATATGTTTTTTCACCCAATTGAAGATACATGGGGGTAATGAGCAGTACACCAATCCCACTTGACTCAGCAAATTTCGTTTTTCTAGGTTGAAGCATTCGTTTGCAATAAGACTTTGAGTTTTCAGGTTTCACTCTGTTTTCTCCTATATGGATACATGAATTTGGAACTCTAAATCAAGTACGGTTTGTGCTAGCCCTTTGAAACTTGACACAATAAAGTAGTTCTAAGTTCTATCTGTTCGGTTTGTTTCCTCTTGAAGTTGCCCTAGGAGGGAGTGGTGAAGCACACTTTCGTTTGAAAGGGGTTGCCAAGCTTCCAAAAAACTACGAGTGTCCTGAAATCTCAGCATATGTTTTTTCACCCAATCTTGAAGATACTTGGTGGTAATGAGCAGTACACCAATCCCACTTGGCTAAACAAATTTCGTTCTTCTAGGTTGAAGCATTCGTTTTCAATAAAAGTTTGAAATATTGGGTTTCACGCTGTTTTCTAATATATTTATACATGAATTTGGAACTCTAACCCAAACACGGTTTGTGCTAGCCCCTTGAAACTTGACACAATAAAGTAGTTCTAAGTTCTATCTGTATGGTTTGTTTCCTCTTGAAGTTTCCTAGGAGGGAGTGGTGAAACACACTTTCGTTTGGAAGAGGTTTCCAAGCTTCCAAAATACTACGAGTGTCCTGAAATCTCAGCATATGTTTTTTCACCCAATCTTGAAGATACTTGGTGGTAATGAGCAGTACACCAATCCCACTTGGCTCAGCAAATTTCGTTCTTCTAGTTTGAAGCATTCGTTTGCAATAAGAGTTTGAATTTTCAGGATTCACTCTGTTTTCTCCTATATTGATACATGAATTTGGAACTCTAAATCAAGAACGGTTTGTGCTAGCCCCTTGAAACTTGACACAATAAAGTAGTTCTAAGTTCTATCTGTACGGTTTGTTTCCTCTTGAACTTGCCCTAGGAGGGAGTGGTGAAGCACACTTTCGTTTGAAAGGGGTTTCCAAGCTTCCAAAAAACTACGAGTGTCCTGAATTCTCAGCATATGTTTTTTCACCCAATCTTGAAGATACTTGGTGGTAATGAGCAGTACACAAATCCCATTTGGCTAAGCAAATCTCGTTCTTCTAGTTTGAAGCATTCGTTTTCAATAAAAGTTTGAAATTTCGGGTTTCACGCTGTTTTCTCCTATATTTATACATTAATTTGGAACTCTAACTCAAACACGGTTTGTGCTAGCCCCTTGAAACTTGACACAATAAAGTAGTTCTAAGTTCTAACTGTATGGTTTGTTTCCTCTTGAAGTTTCCCTATGAGGGAGTGGTGAAACACACTTTCGTTTGGAAGAAGTTGCCAAGCTTCCAAAATACTACGAGTGTCCTGAAATCTCAGCATATGCTTTTTCACCCAATCTTGAAGATACTTGGTGGTAATGAGCAGTACACCAATCCCACTTGGCTCAGCAAATTTCGTTCTTCTAGGTTGAAGCATTCGTTTGCAATAAGAGTTTGAATTTTCAGGTTTCACTCTGTTTTCTCCTATATTGATAGATGAATTTGGAACTCCAAATCAAACACGGTTTCTGGTAGCCCCTTGAAACTTGACACAATAAAGTAGTTCTAAGTTCTATCTGTATGGTTTGTGTCCAATTGAAGTTTCCCTAGGAGGGAGTGGTGAAACACACTTTCGTTTGGAAGAGGTTGCCAAGCTTCCAAAATACTACGAGTGTCCTGAAATCTCAGCATATGTTTTTTCACCCAATCTTGAAGATACTTGGTGGTAATGAGCAGTACACCAATCCCACTTGGCTAAGCAAATTTCGTTCTTCTAGTTTGAAGCATTCGTTTTCAATAAAAGTTTGAAATATTGGGTTTCACGCTGTTTTCTGATATATTTATACATGAATTTGGAACTCTAACCCAAACACGGTTTGTGCTAGCCCCTTGAAACTTGACACAATAAAGTAGTTCTAAGTTCTATCTGTATGGTTTGTTTCCTCTTGAAGTTTCCCTAGGAGGGAGTGGTGAAACACACTTTCGTTTGGAAGAGGTTTCCAAGCTTCCAAAATACTACGAGTGTCCTGAAATCTCAGCATATGTTTTTTCACCCAATCTTGAAGATACTTGGTGGTAATGAGCAGTACACCAATCCCACTTGGCTCAGCAAATTTCGTTCTTCTAGGTTGAAGCATTCGTTTTCAATAAGAGTTTGAATTTTCAGGTTTCACTCTGTTTTCTCCTATATTGATACATGAATTTGGAACTCTAAATCAAGCACGGTTTGTGCTAGCCCCTTGAAACTTGACACAATAAAGTAGTTCTAAGTTCTATCAGTATGGTTTGTGACTTATTGAAGTTTCCCTAGGAGGGAGTTACGAAACACACTTTCGTTTGGAAGAGGTTGCCAAGCTTCCAACATACTAC
This sequence comes from Callospermophilus lateralis, assembly GCF_048772815.1. NCBI lineage: Eukaryota > Metazoa > Chordata > Mammalia > Rodentia > Sciuridae > Callospermophilus > Callospermophilus lateralis. The sequence goes on from NW_027516101.1 coordinate 46,614, forward strand.
GAGTGTCCTGAAATCTCAGCATATGTTTTTTCACCCAATCTTGAAGATACTTGGGGGTAATGAGCAGTACACCAATCCCACTTGACTCAGCATATTTCGTTTTTCTAGGTTGAAGCATTCGTTTGCAATAAGAGTTTGAGTTTTCTGGTTTCACTCTGTTTTCTCCTCTATGGATACATGAATTTGGAAATCTAAATCAAGAACGGTTTGTGCTAGCCCTTAGAAACTTGACACAATAAAGTAGTTCTAAGTTCTATCTGTTCGGTTTGTTTCCTCTTGAAGTTGCCCTAGGAGGGAGTGGTGAAGCACACTTTCGTTTGAAAGGGGTTGCCTAGCTTCCAAAATACTACGAGTGTCCTGAAATCTCAGCATATGTTTTTTTAAAAAATCTTGAAGATACTTGGTGGTAATGAGCAGTACACCAATCCCACTTGGCTCAGCAAATTTCGTTCTTCTAGGTTGAAGCATTCGTTTGCAATAAGAGTTTGAATTTTCAGGTTTCACTCTGTTTTCTCCTATATTGATACATGAATTTGGAACTCTAAATCAAGCACGGTTTTTGCTAGCCCCTTGAAACTTGACACAATAAAGTAGTTCTAAGTTCTATCTGTATGGTTTGTGTCCTATTGAAGTTTCCCTAGGAGGGAATTGCGAAACACACTTTCGTTTGGAAGAGGTTGCCAAGCTTCCAAAATACTACGAGTGTCCTGAAATCTCAGCATATGTTTTTTCACCCAATCTTGAAGATACTTGGTGGTAATGAGCAGTACACCAATCCCACTTTGCTCAGCAAATTTCGTTCTTCTAGGTTGAAGCATTCGTTTGCAATAAGAGTTTGAATTTTCAGGTTTCACTCTGTTTTCTCCTATATTGATACATGAATTTGGAACTCTAAATCAAGCACGGTTTGTGCTAGCCCCTTGAAACTTGACACAATAAAGTAGTTCTAAGTTCTATGTGAATGGTTTGTTTCCTCTTGAAGTAGCCCTAGTAGGGAGTGGTGATACACACTTTCATTTGAAACGGGTTGCCAAGCATCCAAAAAACTACGAGTGTCCTGAAATCTCAGCATGTGTTTTTTCACCCAATCTTGAAGATACTTGTGGGTAATGAGAAGTACACCAATCCCACTTGACTCAGCAAATTTCGTTCTTCTAGGTTGAAGCATTCGTTTGCAATAAGAGTTTGAGTTTTCAGGTTTCACTCTGTTTTCTCCTATATTGATACATGAATTTGGAACTCTAAATCAAGCACGGTTTGTGCTAGCCCCTTGAAACTTGACACAATAAAGTAGTTCTAAGTTCTATGTGAAGGGTTTGTTTCCTCTTGAAGTAGCCCTAGGAGGGAGTGGTGAAACACACTTTCGTTTGAAACGGGTTGCCAAGCTTCCAAAAAACTTCGAGTGCCCTGAAATCTCATCATATGTTTTTTCACCCAATCTTGAAGATACTTGGGGGTAATGAGCAGTACACCAATCCCACTTGACTCAGCAAATTTCGTTCTTCTAGGTTGAAGCATTCGTTTGCAATAAGAGTTTGAGTTTTCAGGTTTCACTCTGTTTTCTCCTATATTGATACATGAATTTGGAACTCTAAATCAAGAACGGTTTGTGCTAGCCCCTTGAAACTTGACACAATAAAGTAGTTCTAAGTTCTATCTGTATGGTTTGTTTCCTCTTGAAGTTTCCCTAGGAGGGAGTGGTGAAACACACTTTCGTTTGGAAGAGGTTGCCAAGCTTCCAAACTACTACGTGTGTCCTGAAATATCAGCATGTGTTTTTTCACACAATCTTGAAGATACTTGGTGGTAATGAGCAGTGCACCAATCCCACTTGGCTCAGCAAATTTCGTTCTTCTAGGTTGAAGCATTCGTTTGCAAGAAGAGTTTAAATTTTCAGGTTTCACTCTGTTTTCTCCTATATTGATACATGAATTTGGAACTCTAAATCAAGCACGGTTTGTGCTAGCCCCGTGAAACTTGACACAATAAAGTAGTTCTAAGTTCTATGTGTATGGTTTGTTTCCTCTTGAAGTAGCCCTAGGAGGGAGTGGAGAAACACACTTTCGTTTGAAACGGGTTGCCAAGCTTCCAAAAAACTACGAGTGTCCTGAAATCTCAGCATATGTTTTTTCACCCAATCTTGAAGATACTTGGTGATAATGAGCAGTACACCAATCCCACTGGGTTCACCAAATTTCATTCTTCTAGGTTGAAGCATTCGTTGGCAGTAAGAGTTTGAATTTTCAGGTTTCACTCTGTTTTCTCCTATATTGATAGATGAATTTGGAACTCCAAATCAAACACGGTTTGTGCTAGCTGCTTGAAACTTGACACAATAAAGTAGTTCTAAGTTCTATCTGTATGGTTTGTGTCCTATTGAAGTTTCCCTAGGAGGGAGTTGCGAAACACACTTTCGTTTGGAAGAGGTTTCCAAGCTTCCAAAATACTATGAGTGTCCTGAAATCTCAGCATATGTTTTTTCACCCAATCTTGAAGATACTTGCGGGTAATGAGCAGTACACCAAGCCCACTTGGCTCAGCAAATTTCGTTCTTCTAGGTTGAAGCATTCGTTTGCAATAAGAGTTTGAATTTTCAGGTTTCACTCTGTTTTCTCCTATATTGATACATGAATTTGGAACTCTAAATCAAGCACGGTTTGTGCTAGCCCCTTGAAACTTGACACAATAAAGTAGTTCTAAGTTCTATCTGTATGGTTTATTTTTTCTTGATGTAGCCCTAGGAGGGAGTTGTGAATCACACTTTCGTTTGGAAGAGGTTGCCAAGCTTCCAAAATACTACGAGTGTCCTGAAATCTCAGCATATGTTTTTTCACTCAATCTTGAAGATACTTGGGGGTAATGAGCAGTACACCAATCCCACTTGACTCAGCAAATTTCGTTCTTCTAGGTTGAAGCATTCGTTTGCAATAAGAGTTTGAGTTTTCAGGTTTCACTCTGTTTTCTCCTATATTGATACATGAATTTGGAACTCTAAATCAAGAACGGTTTTTGCTAGCCCCTTGAAACTTGACACAATAAAGTAGTTCTAAGTTCTATGTGTATGGTTTGTTTCCTCTTGAAGTAGCTTTAGGAGGGAGTTTTGAAATACACTTTCGTTTGAAACGGGTTGCCAAGCTTCCAAAAAGGTACGAGTTTCCTGAAATCTCAGCATATGTTTTTTCACCCAATCTTGAAGATACTTGGTGATAATGAGCAGTGCACCAATCCCACTGGGTTCAGCAAATTTCGTTCTTCTAGGTTGAAGCATTCGTTGGCAGTAAGAGTTTGAATTTTCAGGTTTCACTCTGTTATCTCCTATATTGATAGATGAATTTGGAACTCCAAATCAAACACGGTTTGTGCTAGCCCCTTGAAACTTGACACAATAAAGTAGTTCTAAGTTCTATCTGTATGGTTTGTGTCCAATTGAAGTTTCCTTAGGAGGGAGTGGTGAAACACACTTTCGTTTGGAAGAGGTTGCCAAGCTTCCAAAAAACTACGAGTGTCCTGAAATCTCAGCATATGTTTTTTCACCCAATCTTGAAGATACTTGGAGGTAATGAGCAGTACACGAATCCCACTTGACTCAGCAAATTTCGTTCTTCTAGGTTGAAGCATTCGTTTGCAATAAGAGTTTGAGTTTTCAGGTTTCACTCTGTTTTCTCCTATATTGATACATGAATATGGAACTCTAAATCAAGAACGGTTTGTGCTAGCCCTTTGAAACTTGACACAATAAAGTAGTTCTAAGTTCTATGTGTATGGTTTGTTTCCTCTTGAAGTAGCCCTAGGAGGGAGTGGTGAAGCACACTTTCGTTTGAAACGGGTTGCCAAGCTTCCAAAAAACTACGAGGGTCCTGAAATCTCAGCATAAGTTTTTTCACCCAATCTTGAAGATACTTGGGGGTAATGAGCAGTACACCAATCCCACTTGGCTCAGCAAATTTCGTTCTTCTAGGTTGAAGCATTCGTTTGCAATAACAGTTTGAATTTTCAGGTTTCACTCTGTTTTCTCCTGTATTGATACATGAATTTGGAACTCTAAATCAAGCACGGTTTGTGCTAGTCCCTTGAAACTTGACACAATAAAGTAGTTCTAAGTTCTATGTGAATGGTTTGTTTCCTCTTGAAGTAGCTTTCGGAGGGAGTGGTGAAACACACTTTTGTTTGAAACGGGTTGCAAAGCTTCCAAAAAACCACGAGTTTCCTGAAATTTCAGCATATGTGTTTTCACCCAATCTTGAAGATACTTGGGGGTAATGAGCAGTACACCAATCCCCCTTGACTCAGCAAATTTCGTTCTTCTAGGTTGAAGCATTCGTTTGCAATAAGAGTTTGAGTTTTCAGGTTACACTCTATTTTCTCCTATATTGATACATGAATTTGGAACTCTAAATCAAGCACGGTTTGTGCTAGCTCCTTGAAACTTTACACAATAAAGTAGTTCTAAGTTCTATGTGTATGGTTTGTTTCCTCTTGAAGTAGCTTTAGGAGGGAGTGGTGAAATACACTTTCGTTTGAAACGGGTTGCCAAGCTTCCAAAAAGCTACGAGTGTCCTGAAATCTCAGCATATGTTTTTTCACCCAATCTTGAAGATACTTGGTGATAATGAGCAGTACACCAATCCCACTGGGTTCAGCAAATTTCGTTCTTCTAGGTTGAAGCATTCGTTGGCAGTAAGAGTTTGAATTTTCAGGTTTCACTTTGTTATCTCCTATATTGATAGATGAATTTGGAACTCCAAATCAAACACGGTTTGTGCTAGCCCCTTGAAACTTGACACAATAAAGTAGTTCTAAGTTCTATCTGTATGGTTTGTGTCCAATTGAATTTTCCCTAGGAGGGAGTTGCGAAACACACTTTCGTTTGGAAGAAGTTGCCAAGCTTCCAAAATACTACGAGTGTCCTGAAATCTCAGCATATGTTTTTTAACCCAATCTTGAAGATACTTGGTGGTAATGAGCAGTACACCAATCCCACTTGGCTCAGTAAATTTCGTTCTTCTAGGTTGAAGCATTCGTTTTCAATAAAAGTTTGAATTTTCGGGTTTCACTCTGTTTTCTCCTATATTGATACATGAATTTGGAACTCTAAATCAAGCACGGTTTGTGCTAGCCCATTGAAACTTGACACAATAAAGTAGTTCTAAGTTCTATGTGTATGGTTTGTGTCCAATTGAATTTTCCCTAGGAGGGAGTTGCGAAACACACTTTCGTTTGGAAGAAGTTGCCAAGCTTCCAAAATACTACGAGTGTCCTGAAATCTCAGCATATGTTTTTTCACCCAATCTTGAAGATACTTGGTGGTAATGAGTAGTACACCAAGCCCACTTGGCTCAGCAAATTTCGTTCTTCTAGGTTGAAGCATTCGTTTGCAATAAGACTTTGAATTTTCAGGTTTCACTCTGTTTTCTCCTATATTGATACATGAATTTGGAACTCTAAATCAAGCACGGTTTGTGCTAGCCCCTTGAAACTTGACACAATAAAGTAGTTCTAAGTTCTATGTGTATGGTTTGGTTCTTCTTGAAGTAGCCCGAGGAGGGAGTTGTGAAACACACTTTCATTTTGAAGAGGTTGCCAAGCTTCCAAAATACTACGAGTGTCCTGAAATCTCAGCATATGTTTTTTCACCCAATCTTGAAGATACTTGGGGGTAATGAGCAGTACACCAATCCCACTTGACTCAGCATATTTCGTTTTTCTAGGTTGAAGCATTCGTTTGCAATAAGAGTTTGAGTTTTCTGGTTTCACTCTGTTTTCTCCTATATGGATACATGAATTTGGAAATCTAAATCAAGAACGGTTTTTGCTAGCCCTTAGAAACTTGACACAATAAAGTAGTTCCAAGTTCTATCTGTTCGGTTTGTTTCCTCTTGAAGTTGCCCTAGGAGGGAGTGGTGAAGCACACTTTCGTTTGAAAGGGGTTGCCTAGCTTCCAAAATACTACGAGTGTCCTGAAATCTCAGCATATGTTTTTTTAAAAAATCTTGAAGATACTTGGTGGTAATGAGCAGTACACCAATCCCACTTGGCTCAGCAAATTTCGTTCTTCTAGGTTGAAGCATTCGTTTGCAATAAGAGTTTGAATATTCAGGTTTCACTCTGTTTTCTCCTATATTGATAGATGAATTTGGAACTCTAAATCAAGCACGGTTTTTGCTAGCCCCTTGAAACTTGACACAATAAAGTAGTTCTAAGTTCTATCTGTATGGTTTGTGTCCTATTGAAGTTTCCCTAGGAGGGAGTTGCGAAACACACTTTCGTTTGGAAGAGGTTGCCAAGCTTCCAAAATACTACGAGTGTCCTGAAATCTCAGCATATGTTTTTTCACCCAATCTTGAAGATACTTGGTGGTAATGAGCAGTACACCAATCCCACTTTGCTCAGCAAATTTCGTTCTTCTAGGTTGAAGCATTCGTTTGCAATAAGACTTTGAATTTTCAGGTTTCACTCTGTTTTCTCCTATATTGATACATGAATTTGGAACTCTAAATCAAGCACGGTTTGTGCTAGCCCCTTGAAACTTGACACAATAAAGTAGTTCTAAGTTCTATGTGAATGGTTTGTTTCCTCTTGAAGTAGCCCTAGTAGGGAGTGGTGAAACACACTTTCATTTGAAACGGGTTGCCAAGCATCCAAAAAACTACGAGTGTCCTGAAATCTCAGCATGTGTTTTTTCACCCAATCTTGAAGATACTTGTGGGTAATGAGAAGTACACCAATCCCACTTGACTCAGCAAATTTCGTTCTTCTAGGTTGAAGCATTCGTTTGCAATAAGAGTTTGAGTTTTCAGGTTTCACTCTGTTTTCTCCTATATTGATACATGAATTTGGAACTCTAAATCAAGCACGGTTTGTGCTAGCCCCTTGAAACTTGACACAATAAAGTAGTTCTAAGTTCTATGTGAAGGGTTTGTTTCCACTTGAAGTAACCCTAGGAGGGAGTGGTGAAACACACTTTCGTTTGAAACGGGTTGCCAAGCTTCCAAAAAACTACGAGTGTCCTGAAATCTCAGCATATGTTTTTTCACCCAATCTTGAAGATACTTGGTGATAATGAGCAGTACACCAATCCCACTGGGTTCACCAAATTTCGTTCTTCTAGGTTGAAGCATTCGTTGGCAGTAAGAGTTTGAATTTTCAGGTTTCACTCTGTTTTCTCCTATATTGATAGATGAATTTGGAACTCCAAATCAAACACGGTTTGTGCTAGCTGCTTGAAACTTGACACAATAAAGTAGTTCTAAGTTCTATCTGTATGGTTTGTGTCCTATTGAAGTTTCCCTAGGAGGGAGTTGCGAAACACACTTTCGTTTGGAAGAGGTTTCCAAGCTTCCAAAATACTATGAGTGTCCTGAAATCTCAGCATATGTTTTTTCACCCAATCTTGAAGATACTTGGTGGTAATGAGCAGTACACCAAGCCCACTTGGCTCAGCAAATTTCGTTCTTCTAGGTTGAAGCATTCGTTTGCAATAAGAGTTTGAATTTTCAGGTTTCACTCTGTTTTCTCCTATATTGATACATGAATTTGGAACTCTAAATCAAGCACGGTTTGTGCTAGCCCCTTGAAACTTGACACAATAAAGTAGTTCTAAGTTCTATCTGTATGGTTTATTTTTTCTTGAAGTAGCCCTAGGAGGGAGTTGTGAAACACACTTTCGTTTGGAAGAGGTTGCCAAGCTTCCAAAATACTACGAGTGTCCTGAAATCTCAGCATATGTTTTTTCACTCAATCTTGAAGATACTTGGGGGTAATGAGCAGTACACCAATTCCACTTGACTCAGCAAATTTTGTTCTTCTAGGTTGAAGCATTCGTTTGCAATAAGAGTTTGAGTTTTCAGGTTTCAGTCTGTTTTCTCCTATATTGATACATGAATTTGGAACTCTAAATCAAGAACGGTTTTTGCTAGCCCCTTGAAACTTGACACAATAAAGTAGTTCTAAGTTCTATGTGTATGGTTTGTTTCCTCTTCAAGTAGCTTTAGGAGGGAGTTTTGAAATACACTTTCGTTTGAAACGGGTTGCCAAGCTTCCAAAAAGGTACGAGTTTCCTGAAATCTCAGCATATGTTTTTTCACCCAATCTTGAAGATACTTGGTGATAATGAGCAGTGCACCAATCCCACTGGGTTCAGCAAATTTCGTTCTTCTAGGTTGAAGCATTCGTTGGCAGTAAGAGTTTGAATTTTCAGGTTTCACTCTGTTATCTCCTATATTGATAGATGAATTTGGAACTCCAAATCAAACACGGTTTGTGCTAGCCCCTTGAAACTTGACACAATAAAGTAGTTCTAAGTTCTATGTGTATGGTTTGTTTCCTCTTGAAGTAGCCCTAGGAGGGAGTGGTGAAGCACACTTTCGTTTGAAACGGGTTGCCAAGCTTCCAAAAAACTACGAGGGTCCTGAAATCTCAGCATAAGTTTTTTCACCCAATCTTGAAGATACTTGGGGGTAATGAGCAGTACACCAATCCCACTTGGCTCAGCAAATTTCGTTCTTCTAGGTTGAAGCATTCGTTTGCAATAACAGTTTGAATTTTCAGGTTTCACTCTGTTTTCTCCTATATTGATACATGAATTTGGAACTCTAAATCAAGCACGGTTTGTGCTAGTCCCTTAAACTTGACACAATAAAGTAGTTCTAAGTTCTATGTGAATGGTTTGTTTCCTCTTCAAGAAGCCCTAGGAGGGAGTGGTGAAACACACTTTTGTTTGAAACGGGTTGCCAAGCTTCCAAAAAACCACGAGTTTCCTGAAATCTCAGCATATGTGTTTTCACCCAATCTTGAAGATACTTGGGGGTAATGAGCAGCACACCAATCCCCCTTGACTCAGCAAATTTCGTTCTTCTAGGTTGAAGCATTCGTTTGCAATAAGAGTTTGAGTTTTCAGGTTTCACTCTATTTTCTCCTATATTGATACATGAATTTGGAACTCTAAATCAAGCACGGTTTGTGCTAGCTCCTTGAAACTTTACACAATAAAGTAGTTCTAAGTTCTATGTGTATGGTTTGTTTCCTCTTGAAGTAGCTTTAGGAGGGAGTGGTGAAATACACTTTCGTTTGAAACGGGTTGCCAAGCTTCCAAAAAGCTACGAGTTTCCTGAAATCTCAGCATATGTTTTTTCACCCAATCTTGAAGATACTTGGTGATAATGAGCAGTACACCAATCCCACTGGGTTCAGCAAATTTCGTTCTTCTAGGTTGAAGCATTCGTTGGCAGTAAGAGTTTGAATTTTCAGGTTTCACTCTGTTATCTCCTATATTGATAGATGAATTTGGAACTCCAAATCAAACACGGTTTGTGCTAGCCCCTTGAAACTTGACACAATAAAGTAGTTCTAAGTTCTATCTGTATGGTTTGTGTCCAATTGAATTTTCCCTAGGAGGGAGTTGCGAAACACACTTTCGTTTGGAAGAAGTTGCCAAGCTTCCAAAATACTACGAGTGTCCTGAAATCTCAGCATATGTTTTTTCACCCAATCTTGAAGATACTTGGTGGTAATGAGCAGTACACCAATCCCACTTGGCTGAGCAAATTTCGTTCTTCTAGGTTGAAGCATTCGTTTTCAATAAAAGTTTGAAGTTTCGGGTTTCACTCTGTTTTCTCCTATATTGATACATGAATTTGGAACAGTAAATCAAGCACGGTTTGTGCTAGCCCATTGAAACTTGACACAATAAAGTAGTTCTAAGTTCTATGTGTATGGTTTGTGTCCAATTGAATTTTCCATAGGAGGGAGTTGCGAAACACACTTTCGTTTGGAAGAAGTTGCCAAGCTTCCAAAATACTACGAGTGTCCTGAAATCTCAGCATATGTTTTTTCACCCAATCTTGAAGATACTTGGTGGTCATGAGTAGTACACCAAGCCCACTTGGCTCAGCAAATTTCGTTCTTCTAGGTTGAAGCATTCGTTTGCAATAAGAGTTTGAATTTTCAGGTTTCACTCTGTTTTCTCCTATATTGATACATGAATTTGGAACTCTAAATCAAGCACGGTTTGTGCTAGCCCCTTGAAACTTGACACAATAAAGTAGTTCTAAGTTCTATGTATATGGTTTGGTTCTTCTTGAAGTAGCCCTAGGAGGGAGTTGTGAAACACACTTTCGTTTTGAAGAGGTTGCCAAGCTTCCAAAATACTACGAGTGTCCTGAAATCTCAGCATATGTTTTTTCACCCAATCTTGAAGATACTTGGGGGTAATGAGCAGTACACCAATCCCAGTTGACTCAGCAAATTTCGTTCTTCTAGGTTGAAGCATTCGTTTTCAATAAAAGTTTGAAATTTCGGGTTTCACGCTGTTTTCTCCTATATTTATACATGAATTTGGAACTCTAACTCAAACAAGGTTTGTGTTAGCCCCTTGAAACTTGACACAATAAAGTAGTTTTAAGTTCTATCTGTATGGTTTGTTTCCTCTTGAAGTTTCCCTAGGAGGGAGTGGTGAAACACACTTTCGTTTGGAAGAGGTTGCCAAGCTTCCAAAATACTACGAGTGTCCTGAAATTTCAGCATATGCTATTTCACCCAATCGTGAAGATACTTGGTGGTAATGAGCACTACACCAATCCCACTTGACTCAGCAAATTTCGTTCTTGTAGGATGAAGCATTCGTTTGCAATAAGAGTTTGAGTTTTCATTTTTCACTCTGTTCTCTCGAATATTGATACATGAATTTGGAACTCTAAATCAAGAACGGTTTGTGCTAGCCCTTTTAAACTTGACACAATAAAGTAGTTCTAAGTTCTATCTGTACGGTTTGTTTACTCTTGAAGTTGCCCTAGGAGGGAGTGGTGAAGCACACTTTCGTTTGAAAGGGGTTGCCAAGCTTCCAAAAAACTACGAGTGTCCTGAAATCTCATATATGTTTTTAACCCAATCTTGAAGATACTTGGTGGTAATGAGCAGGACACCAATCCCACTTGGCTAAGCAAATTTCGTTATTCTAGGTTGAAGCATTCATTTTCAATAAAAGTTTGAAGTTTCGGGTTTCACTCTGTTTTCTCCTATATTGATACATGAATTTGGAACTCTAAATCAAGCACGGTTTGTGCTAGCCTATTGAAACTTGACACAATAAAGTAGTTCTAAGTTCTATGTGTATGGTTAGTGTCCAATTGAAGTCTCCCTAGAAGGGAGTTGCGAAACACACTTTCGTTTGGAAGAGGTTGCCAGGCTTCCAAAATACTACGAGTGTCCTGAAATCTCAGCATATGTTTTTCACCCAATCTTGAAGATACTTGGTGGTAATGAGTAGTACACCAAGCCCACTTGGCTCAGCAAATTTCGTTCTTCTAGGTTGAAGCATTCGTTTGCAATAAGAGTTTGAATTTTCAGGTTTCACTCTGTTTTCTCCTATATTGATACATGAATTTGGAACTCTAAATCAAGCACGGTTTGTGCTAGCCCATTGAAACTTGACACAATAAAGTAGTTCTAAGTTCTATGTGTATGGTTTGGTTCTTCTTGAAGTAGCCCTAGGAGGGAGTTGTGAAACACACTTTCGTTTTGAAGAGGTTGCCAAGCTTCCAAAATACTACGAGTGTCCTGAAATCTCAGCATATGTTTTTTCACCCAATCTTGAAGATACTTGGGGGTAATGAGCAGTACACCAATCCCACTTGACTCAGCAAATTTCGTTCTTGTAGGTTGAAGCATTCGTTTGCAATAAGAGTTTGAATTTTCAGGTTTCACTCTGTTTTCTCCTATATTGATACATGAATTTGGAACTCTAAATCAAGCACGGTTTGTGCTAGCCCCTTGAAACTTGACACAATAAAGTAGTTCTAAGTTCTTTGTGTATGGTTTGTTTCCTCTTGAAGTAGCCCTAGGAGGGAGTGGTGAAACACACTTTCGTTTGAAACGGGTTGCCAAGCTTGGAAAAAACTACGAGTGTCCTGAAATCTCAGCATATGTTTTTTCACCCAATCTTGAAGATACTTGGTGATAATGAGCAGTACACCAATCCCACTGGGTTCAGCAAATTTCGTTCTTCTAGGTTGAAGCTTTCGTTGGCAGTAAGAGTTTGAATTTTGAGGTTTCACTCTGTTTTCTCCTATATTGATAGATGAATTTGGAACTCCAAATCAAACACGGTTTGTGCTAGCCCCTTGAAACTTGACACAATAAAGTAGTTCTAAGTTCTATCTGTATGGTTTGTGTCCCGTTGAAATTTCCCTAGGAGGGAGTTGCGAAACACACTTTCGTTTGGAAGAGGTTGCCAAGCTTCCAAAATACTACGAGTGTCCTGAAATCTCAGCATATGTTTTTTCAACCAATCTTGAAGATACTTGGGGGTAATGAGCAGTACACCAATCCCACTTGACTCAGCAAATTTCGTTCTTGTAGGTTGAAGCATTCGTTTGCAATAAGAGTTTGAGTTTTCATTTTTCACTCTGTTTTCTTAAATATTGATACATGAATTTGGAACTCTAAATCAAGAACGGTTTGTGCTAGCCCTTTGAAACTTGACACAATAAAGTAGTTCTAAGTTCTATCTGTACGGTTTGTTTACTCTTGAAGTTGCCCTAGGAGGGAGTGGTGAAGCACACTTTCGTTTGAAAGGGGTTGCCAAGCTTCCAAAAAACTACGAGTGTCCTGAAATCTCAGCATGTGTTTTTTCACCCAATCTTGAAGATACTTGGTGGTAATGAGCAGTACACCAATCCCACTTGGCTCAGCAAATTTCGTTCTTCTAGGTTGAAGCATTCGTTTTCAATAAGAGTTTGAATTTTCAGGTTTCACTCTGTTTTCTCCTATATTGATAGATGAATTTGGAACTCCAAATCAAACACGGTTTGTGCTAGCCCCTTGAAACTTGACACAATAAAGTAGTTCTAAGTTCTATCAGTATGGTTTGTGACTTATTGAAGTTTCCCTAGGAGGGAGTTACGAAACACACTTTCGATTGGAAGAGGTTGCCAAGCTTCCAAAATACTACGAGTGTCCTGAAATCTCAGCATATGTTTTTTCACCCAATCTTGAAGATACTTGGGGGTAATGAGCAGTACACCAATCCCACTTGACTCAGCATATTTCGTTTTTCTAGGTTGAAGCATTCGTTTGCAATAAGAGTTTGAGTTTTCTGGTTTCACTCTGTTTTCTCCTATATGGATACATGAATTTGGAAATCTAAATCAAGAACGGTTTGTGCTAGCCCTTAGAAACTTGACACAATAAAGTAGTTCTAAGTTATATCTGTTCGGTTTGTTTCCTCTTGAAGTTGCCCTAGGAGGGAGTGGTGAAGCACACTTTCGTTTGAAAGGGGTTGCCTAGCTTCCAAAATACTACGAGTGTCCTGAAATCACAGCATATGTTTTTTTAAAAAATCTTGAAGATACTTGGTGGTAATGAGCAGTACACCAATCCCACTTGGCTCAGCAAATTTCGTTCTTCTAGGTTGAAGCATTCGTTTGCAATAAGAGTTTGAATTTTCAGGTTTCACTCTGTTTTCTCCTATATTGATACATGAATTTGGAACTCTAAATCAAGCACGGTTTTTGCTAGCCCCTTGAAACTTGACACAATAAAATAGTTCTAAGTTCTATCTGTATGGTTTGTGTCCTATTGAAGTTTCCCTAGGAGGGAGTTGCGAAACACACTTTCGTTTGGAAGAGGTTGCCAAGCTTCCAAAATACTACGAGTGTCCTGAAATCTCAGCATATGTTTTTTCACCCAATCTTGAAGATACTTGGTGGTAATGAGCAGTACACCAATCCCACTTTGCTCAGCAAATTTCGTTCTTCTAGGTTGAAGCATTCGTTTGCAATAAGAGTTTGAATTTTCAGGTTTCACTCTGTTTTCTCCTATATTGATACATGAATTTGGAACTCTAAATCAAGCACGGTTTGTGCTAGCCCCTTGAAACTTGACACAATAAAGTAGTTCTAAGTTCTATGTGAATGGTTTGTTTCCTCTTGAAGTAGCCCTAGTAGGGAGTGGTGAAACACACTTTCATTTGAAATGGGTTGCCAAGTATCCAAAAAACTACGAGTGTCCTGAAATCTCAGCATGTGTTTTTTCACCCAATCTTGAAGATACTTGTGGGTAATGAGAAGTACACCAATCCCACTAGACTTAGGAAATTTCGTTCTTCTAGGTTGAAGCATTCGTTTGCAATAAGAGTTTGAGTTTTCAGGTTTCACTCTGTTTTCACCTATATTGATACATGAATTTGGAACTCTAAATCAAGCACGGTTTGTGCTAGCCCCTTGAAACTTGACACAATAAAGTAGTTCTAAGTTCTATGTGAATGGTTTGTTTCCTCTTGAAGTAGCCCTAGGAGGGAGTGGTGAAACACACTTTCGTTTGAAACGGGTTGCCAAGCTTCCAAAAAACTTCGAGTGCCCTGAAATCTCAGCATATGTTTTTTCACCCAATCTTGAAGATACTTGGGGGTAATTTGCAGTACACCAATCCCACTTGACTCAGCAAATTTCGTTCTTCTAGGTTGAAGCATTCGTTTGCAATAAGAGTTTGAGTTTTCAGGTTTCACTCTGTTTTCTCCTATATTGATACATGAATTTGGAACTCTAAATCAAGAACGGTTTGTGCTAGCCCCTTGAAACTTGACACAATAAAGTAGTTCTAAGTTCTATCTGTATGGTTTGTTTCCTCTTGAAGTTTCCCTAGGAGGGAGTGGTGAAACACACTTTCGTTTGGAAGAGGTTGCCAAGCTTCCAAACTACTACGTGTGTCCTGAAATATCAGCATATGTTTTTTCACACAATCTTGAAGATACTTGGTGGTAATGAGCAGTGCACCAATCCCACTTGGCTCAGCAAATTTCGTTCTTCTAGGTTGAAGCATTCGTTTGCAATAAGAGTTTAAATTTTCAGGTTTCACTCTGTTTTCTCCTATATTGATACATGAATTTGGAACTCTAAATCAAGCACGGTTTGTGCTAGCCCCTTGAAACTTGACACAATAAAGTAGTTCTAAGTTCTATGTGTATGGTTTGTTTCCTCTTGAAGTAGCCCTAGGAGGGAGTGGTGAAACACACTTTCGTTTGAAACGGGTTGCCAAGCTTCCAAAAAACTACGAGTGTCCTGAAATCTCAGCATATGTTTTTTCACCCAATCTTGAAGATACTTGGTGATAATGAGCAGTACACCAATCCCACTGGGTTCACCAAATTTCGTTCTTCTAGGTTGAAGCATTCGTTGGCAGTAAGAGTTTGAATTTTCAGGTTTCACTCTGTTTTCTCCTATATTGACAGATGAATTTGGAACTCCAAATCAAACACGGTTTGTGCTAGCCCCTTGAAACTTGACACAATAAAGTAGTTCTAAGTTCTATCTGTATGGTTTGTGTCCTATTGAAGTTTCCCTAGGAGGGAGTTGCGAAACACACTTTCGTTTGGAAGAGGTTGCCAAGCTTCCAAAATACTACGAGTGTCCTGAAATCTCAGCATATGTTTATTCACCCAATCTTGAAGATACTTGCGGGTAATGAGCAGTACACCAATCCCAATTGACTCAGCAAATTTCGTTCTTCTAGGTTGAAGCAATCGTTTGCAATAAGAGTTTGAATTTTCAGGTTTCACTCTGTTTTCTCCTATATTGATACATGAATTTGGAACTCTAAATCAAGAACGGTTTGTGCTAGCCCCTTGAAACTTGACACAATAAAGTAGTTCTAATTTCTATCTGTACGGTTTGTTTCCTCTTGAAGTTGCCCTAGGAGGGAGTGGTGAAACACACTTTCGTTTAAAAGGGTTGCCAAGCTTCCAAAAAACTACGAGTGACCTGAAATCTCAGCATATGTTTTTTCACCCAATCTTGAAGATACTTGGTGGTAATGAGCAGTACACCAATCCCACTTGGCTAAGCAAATTTCGTTCTTCTAGGTTGAAGCATTCGTTGGCAGTAAGGGTTTGAATTTTCAGGTTTCACTCTGTTTTCTCCTATATTGATAGATGAATTTGGCACTCCAAATCAAACACGGTTTGTGCTAGCCCCTTGAAACTTGACACAATAAAGTAGTTCTAAGTTCTATCTGTATGGTTTGTGTCCAATTGAAGTTTCCCTAGGAGGGAGTGGTGAAAACACACTTTCGTTTGAAAGAGGTTGCCAAGCTTCCAAAATACTACGAGTGTCCTGAAATCTCAGCATATGTTTTTTCACCCAATTTTGAAGATACTTGGTGGTAATGAGCAGTACACCAAGCCCACTTGGCTCAGCAAATGTCGTTCTTCTAGGTTGAAGCATTCGTTTGCAATAAGAGTTTGAATTTTCAGGTTTCACTCTGTTTTCTCCTATATTGATACATGAATTTGGAACTCTAAATCAAGCACGGTTTGTGCTAGCCCCTTGAAACTTGACACAATAAAGTAGTTCTAAGTTCTATCTGTATGGTTATTTTTTCTTGAAGTAGCCCTAGGAGGGAGTTGTGAAACACACTTTCGTTTGGAAGAGGTTGCCAAGCTTCCAAAATACTACGAGTGTCCTGAAATCTCAGCATATGTTTTTTCACTCAATCTTGAAGATACTTGGGGGTAATGAGAAGTACACCAATCCCACTTGACTCAGCAAATTTGGTTCTTGTAGGTTGAAGCATTCGTTTGCAATAAGAGTTTGAGTTTTCATTTTTCACTCTGTTTTCTTAAATATTGATACATGAATTTGGAACTCTAAATCAAGAACGGTTTGTGCTAGCCCTTTGAAACTTGACACAATAAAGTAGTTCTAAGTTCTATCTGTACGGTTTGTTTACTCTTGAAGTTGCCCTAGGAGGGAGTGGTGAAGCACACTTTCGTTTGAAAGGGGTTGCCAAGCTTCCAAAAAACTACGAGTGTCCTGAAATCTCAGCATGTGTTTTTTCACCCAATCTTGAAGATACTTGGTGGTAATGAGCAGTACACCAATCCCACTTGGCTCAGCAAATTTCGTTCTTCTAGGTTGAAGCATTTCGTTTTCAATAAGAGTTTGAATTTTCAGGTTTCACTCTGTTTTCTCCTATATTGATAGATGAATTTGGAACTCCAAATCAAACACGGTTTGTGCTAGCCCCTTGAAACTTGACACAATAAAGTAGTTCTAAGTTCTATCAGTATGGTTTGTGACTTATTGAAGTTTCCCTAGGAGGGAGTTACGAAAACACACTTTCGTTTGGAAGAGGTTGCCAAGCTTCCAAAATACTACGAGTGTCCTGAAATCTCAGCATATGTTTTTTCACCCAATCTTGAAGATACTTGGGGGTAATGAGCAGTACACCAATCCCACTTGACTCAGCATATTTCGTTTTTCTAGGTTGAAGCATTCGTTTGCAATAAGAGTTTGAGTTTTCTGGTTTCACTCTGTTTTCTCCTATATGGATACATGAATTTTGAAATCTAAATCAAGAACGGTTTGTGCTAGCCCTTAGAAAGTTGACACAATAAAGTAGTTCTAAGTTATATCTGTTCGGTTTGTTTCCTCTTGAAGTTGCCCTAGGAGGGAGTGGTGAAGCACACTTTCGTTTGAAAGGGGTTGCCTAGCTTCCAAAATACTACGAGTGTCCTGAAATCACAGCATATGTTTTTTTAAAAAATCTTGAAGATACTTGGTGGTAATGAGCAGTACACCAATCCCACTTGGCTCAGCAAATTTCGTTCTTCTAGGTTGAAGCATTCGTTTGCAATAAGAGTTTGAATTTTCAGGTTTCACTCTGTTTTCTCCTATATTGATACATGAATTTGGAACTCTAAATCAAGCACGGTTTTTGCTAGCCCCTTGAAACTTGACACAATAAAATAGTTCTAAGTTCTATCTGTATGGTTTGTGTCCTATTGAAGTTTCCTTAGGAGGGAGTTGCGAAACACACTTTCGTTTGGAAGAGGTTGCCAAGCTTCCAAAATACTACGAGTGTCCTGAAATCTCAGCATATGTTTTTTCACCCAATCTTGAAGATACTTGGTGGTAATGAGCAGTACACCAATCCCACTTTGCTCAGGCAAATTTCGTTCTTCTAGGTTGAAGCATTCGTTTGCAATAAGAGTTTGAATTTTCAGGTTTCACTCTGTTTTCTCCTATATTGATACATGAATTTGGAACTCTAAATCAAGCACGGTTTGTGCTAGCCCCTTGAACCTTGACACAATAAAGTAGTTCTAAGTTCTATGTGAATGGTTTGTTTCCTCTTGAAGTAGCCCTAGTAGGGAGTGGTGAAACACACTTTCATTTGAAACGAGTTGCCAAGCATCCAAAAAACTACGAGTGTCCTGAAATCTCAGCATGTGTTTTTTCACCCAATCTTGAAGATACTTGTGGGTAATGAGAAGTACACCAATCCCACTTGACTCAGCAAATTTCGTTCTTCTAGGTTGAAGCATTCGTTTGCAATAAGAGTTTGAGTTTTCAGGTTTCACTCTGTTTTCACCTATATTGATACATGAATTTGGAACTCTAAATCAAGCACGGTTTGTGCTAGCCCCTTGAAACTTGACACAATAAAGTAGTTCTAAGTTCTATTTGAATGGTTTGTTTCCTCTTGAAGTAGCCCTAGGAGGGAGTGGTGAAACACACTTTCGTTTGAAACGGGTTGCCAAGCTTCCAAAAAACTTCGAGTGCCCTGAAATCTCAGCATATGTTTTTTTCACCCAATCTTGAAGATACTTGGGGGTAATTTGCAGTACACCAATCCCACTTGACTCAGCAAATTTCGTTCTTCTAGGTTGAAGCATTCGTTTGCAATAAGAGTTTGAGTTTTCAGGTTTCACTCTGTTTTCTCCTATATTGATACATGAATTTGGAACTCTAAATCAAGAACGGTTTGTGCTAGCCCCTTGAAACTTGACACAATAAAGTAGTTCTAAGTTCTATCTGTATGGTTTGTTTCCTCTTGAAGTTTCCCTAGGAGGGAGTGGTGAAACACACTTTCGTTTGGAAGAGGTTGCCAAGCTTCCAAACTACTACGTGTGTCCTGAAATATCAGCATATGTTTTTTCACACAATCTTGAAGATACTTGGTGGTAATGAGCAGTGCACCAATCCCACTTGGCTCAGCAAATTTCGTTCTTCTAGGTTGAAGCATTCGTTTTG